>NC_135644.1:21175892-21477946 GCF_053574225.1 Canis aureus | reverse complement strand
GTAGTGTTGGGTTAATCTAGTTAGTTGGTTAAATAAAAGTTAGCTAAAAAAATCCTACCATCTATTTATCATTGAGTCATTATTTTAATAGAATATATACACACGTGTAAAAATTAGTGATTGCTAGCATATGCCCTCTACATTGAATTTTTAAAAATCTGTACATACTTTTTTTTTTTTTTACAAACAGTGATAATTTGATCTCGTTATGCCTATGTATCTTATTTCCGTTTAGTATCTTATAATACAGATAAACATTTCTGGGACAAAGTTGGTTAATTAGGACCAAAATATCTTTATTATAATTCTAATTACTTCAGGAAATTTGACTCTAGAGTCTCACGTTCCAAAAAATATTTTCTATCTGCTGTCATATATAGTTTCTCATATTAAGAAGTGACTTTATATTGCTTTGCTAAGACCTCTTTTGTCCCCAGAAGTGTGGCAATTTCGGTCAAATGTCATATTCAAATAATGCTTTGCTGTTTTCCCTTTTACAATGATAACATTAATTTGTCATACAATATTGATACATTATAAATATATATTAAGCAATTCTGCAGTTCTGAAAAATACCTCCTTGTGTAGGAGTATCCTTTCAATATAATGTTGAATTTCCTTTCTAATGTTTCTTTTACGACTTCAACATCTGTTTTTATAAATAAATAATTTTTAACATGGTTAAGTATTTTTTAAAAGAATATTATATTTACTTATTTGAGACAGAGAAAGCGCGAGCGTATCAGCATATACGCAGGAGCCGGGAGGGGCAGAGGAAAAGGGAGAGGGAGAAGCATATAACCCCACTGAGCAGGGAGCCTGACATGGGGCTGCATCCTAGGACCCCAAAATCATGACCTGAGCCAAAGTCAGACACTTAACCGACTGAGCCAGCCAGGCGCCCCTAAATATGGTTAAGTATTAGTACTTAAATTATATGGCACATAATAGGTGTGGAATATGTAAACATATTCCTATATATGGAGCAACTTGTTATAGCATGGAGACGATCAATCCTCGAAATGTTTGGGGGAAAACTGAGGTAAAATAAGTTATTTCTGATGCTTTATTGTAACCTGTTTATTTTAGGATCAGCTTGTCAATTTGTATAAAAAAGAAACCTAGCATTTTGATAGGGATTGCATTTATAAATTCATAGATCAATTTGGGGAATATTGCCATGTTAATATCAAGTCCTCCAACCTATGGACATGGAATATCTTTTCATTTATTTATATCTTCCTTAATTTTTTCCACAAGGTTTAAATTTTTTCTGAGTACAAGTTTTGTCCTTCTTTTCTTAAATGCATATTTAATTATTTTATTTTATTATTTTATTGTAACTGAAATTATCTTTAATTTTCAGAATGTAATTGCTGGTAGGTAGAAATATAATTGGCTTTTGTGCTTTTTCTTGTATCCTACATCTTGCTCAATTGATTTATCAATTCTAATAGCACTTTAGTGGTTTTAATAGGATTTTATATATGCTAGTTTGTTTCACATGCAAATAGAAATAGTTTTACATCTTCTTTTTCAATCTGGATGAATTTTCTTTTTCCTTGTTCTTTTCTTTTGCTTTGATTCATTTTGCTTTCTTCCCCCAAATGTCCTGGTTAGAATCTCCAGTACAATATCAAATAAATGTAACAAGAGCACACACCCTTATCTTATTTTTTTTATCTTTGTAAGAAATCTATCACCAACAAAATGATGAGATCTTTAGGTTTTTCACAGATATCATTTATTAGGTTGAAAACATTCCCTTCTATTTCTAATTTGATTACTTTTATCATGAAAGACTATTAGATGTTGTCAAATGCTCTTTCAACATTTTTGTAATAATAATATGAGTTTTATCCATTATTCTATTAATGTGGCATATTATATTACTTGATTTTCAGCTATTAAATAATTCTATATTTCTGACATAAAACCTATTTGGTCATGCTATACTACCCTTTTTATATGTCACTAAATTCAATTTGCTTGCATATTGCAAAAGGAGTTTTGCATGTGCATTCATAAGAAATATTAGTAAGTAATTTTCTTAGGATGTTTTCTGTAGTTTTTGCTTCGGAGTAATAATATTGGCTTCATAAAATGAGTTGAGAAGTGTTTCCTCCTCTTATAGAAAACATACTTTTTGTTTTAAAGTCTCTTTGATATTAATGTAGACAATCTAGCTCATTTATAGTTATTTGCATAATGTAACTTTTTCCATTCCTTTGTATGTTTGAATCTAAAATGTGTCCCCCGTAAACCAGATATAGTTGGATCTTTTTCTTATCCAATCTTTCAAAATAGGCATTTTGAATGGATTACTTAAATAATCTGTTCAAATTTAATGTCATTATTTATTATAGTTAGGTTTAAAGCTGCAATTTTGCTTTTGGTTTTCTATGTGTCCCATGATTTTTCTTATCACTCTCCTCATTATTTTGTTTGTACTAAGTGCATAGGTTAGTTGTATAACATTTTAATTTCTGTATTTTTTTAAAATTCTACTTGAGTTATTTACTTAGTGAATACTCTGTGGTTTACAATATACTTTCTAAGTCATACCAATCTATCTCAGTTTATATTGAATTATGTTCAGTACAATATAGATATTTTACTACTATATAGCTCTATCCCCACATCAATTTTTTGTGGTATTACCATTATTTATGTTTTTATATGTTACAAACTCAACAGTATATTCCCTTTGAAAGAAGATGAAGGGAAATGAAAACAAATGTATATTTACAGACTTTGCCATATTAAACTTCTTATTTATATTTTCTGATTCTCTTCTATTCTACCTGTGGATTCAAGTTACTGTGTGTTATTTCTTTACTGCAATACAGCTTTGCTCCCAATCACCCATTTGTGTTGCTGTCAAATATATTACATTTCTATAATGTCTAACAATACTGTTATATACCTAATGCTTTACGCAATTGCTTCCTAGTCAAGTAAGATTAATAAAAATTATGAAACTATGCCACCATTGTATATTATCTGCATAATTACTTTTATGTTACTCTCTTTTCTTTAACATAGTTTCAAATTACTGTCAGATATCACTTGCTTCATGCTTGCATAACTTTCTTTAGTCCTTCTTGTAAGTCATTCTGCCAGTGACAAACTCTCTCTCTTCTTGTTTATCTGAGAATATCTTTTCATGAAGGAAAAATAAATTTCTCCTTCATTTTTGAAAGGTAGCTCTACTGGCTATAAAATTCTCAATTGACAATTTTTTACCTTCAGCACTTTGAATATGTCACCCTAATCCTGCTATCTACTGTTTCTGATAAGAATTCAACTGTTAATATTATTGGAGTTCTGTTGTATATGATGATTCATTTACCTCCTGTAACTTTCAGTATTTTCTTTTTGTGTTTGGCTTCAACATTTGGACTGGGGTGTGACTGTGTGTGGATATCTTTGTGTTCCTCCTACTTGGAATCCTTTTAGGTGTTGGTATGTAGGTTATTGTCTTTCATCAAATTTGAGGAGTTCTTAGACATCATGTCTTTAAATATTTTTTCTGTGCCTTTCTTTCCTCTAATACTTACATTACAAATATGTTGGTACAGTTAATGGAGTCTTGTATTCTTCTGAGAGACTCTACTTTGTTTTATTTATTCTTTTTTTCTCTGAGTTCTTCTGATACATAATCTCTATTATTCTATCTTTAAGTTGGCCAACTCCTTTTTTTCCCACAAGTTTAAACATACTTCTGAGAATTTACATTGTATTTTTCATTTCTATTGTTATATTTTCCAATTCCAAATTTCTATTTGGTTCTTTTCAATAATTTCTATATTTTCACTGATATTTTTAATTTTATGAGACATTGTCATCTTCTTTTCTATAGTTCTTTAAATGAGATTTTCTTTAGTTCTTTGAATATATCTATAGTTGCTGCTTTAATATCTTTGTCTGCTAAGTCAAGGACCTTTCTTTTTTTTTTAGTCAAGGACCTTTCAAAAGCAGTTTATATTGCTTGCTGTTCCCCCTATATATGGGTCATGTTTCCTGCTCCTTTTCATGTTTCATAAATTTTTCTGGAAACTATACATTTTGGATAATATATTGTAGTGACTGGGAGGACCAGTACCCAGTCACTGATCCTCCAAGGAATTGTTGTTTGCTTGTTTGTTTGTTTGTTTGTTTGTTTGTTTAGTAACTTGGCTGAACTAATTATAAAGTTTATTTTCCCTGCAGAATATAGCCTATAATGTCCTTGATCAGAATTTTAAAAAAATTTTATTGGTTAGACTGGCTATAGGGTAAGGATTCAGTTCTACAAGATTAACTTTCAACTCCAAAATCATTTCAGATGCCAGTGGTAAGCCCAGATTGTTACCAATACTCTGACCAACCAGCTACGAATAAGATGTTTCTAAAACTTCTTCCTTGGGTTTGATTAATTTGATAGAATAGCTTGCAGAACTCAGAGAAACGTTTTACTTACTAGATTACCATTTTATTATAAAAAGATATAACTCAAGAACAGCAAGATGGAAGAGATGCATAAGGCAAGGTATAAGAAGAAAGCAAGGAGCTTCCAGGCCCTCCTGAGGCATGCCACTTGTGTTTGCCATGTTGTTTATTTTTGTTTTAGAAGAACCTGATCTTGGATTTGAAAAGTTCTCATTTTCCACTTGTTCCTTATTTCTTTTTTCAAAGCCTATTTTCTTTAGTGCTATTTTCCTGAGGGCTTCCCTAATGGCTTCTTATGTTGAATAATTTAATTTCATTCTTAAATAGAAACATCTAGCACTAGAAATTTCTCTATGTGCAGAGTTTTAGTTTCATTTCACCTTATGCAAGTATTAGTTTTATTTTCCTTATTTTATAAATTGTTCTGTAATTGTGCTAGTAATTTCTTCTTTGACTAGCTTGTTACTTGCTCTTATTAGTGTTTTAAAATGTCTAAGTGGAGGAGCATCTGGGTGGTTCAGTTGGTTAAGCATCTGACTTTGGCTCAGGTCATGACCTCAGGGTCCTGGGATCGAGCCCTATGTCAGGTTCTGTGCTCAGTGGGGAGTCTTCTTGGGATTTTCTCTCTCTCTTCCTCTCCTTCTGCCCCTAACTCTGCTCATTCTCTCTCCCCCCCCACACAACAAATATGTAAAAATCTTTTAAAAAATGATAAATAAAATAAAATTTCCAAATGGCGGCATTCTACCTTGTTCTTCAAATTGCTCTCATGTTCTACCTACCTGCTCCCTGAGATCAAACTCTCCCCCCAAAAACCACATTTAAACTTTGTCTCAGATTCTGCTTTCTGAGGAAATTAAGCTAATACCCAGATTTACTCACTTAATAAGATCTCTAATATCTTTTCACACATTTAGAATTGTATCACAGTGACTTTACTGACTTACAGAGATCATCAGCATGCTCTGACTTCAGCTCCAATTATATTTTAACCCAATGTCTTCATCTACTAGGATTCAGCCATACTAGTCTCTTTATTCCTTGAACACACCAAACTTGTTCCTACAAAATGAGTTCTGGCACTAAAACATTTTTGTCTTAGAATTTCCCTCCTTCCCTCTTATTTTTTTTTTTAAGATTTTATTTATTTATTCATGAGAGACAGAGAGAGAGAGAGAGAGAGAGAGAGGCAGAGACACAGGTAGAGGGAGAAGCAGGCTCCAAGCAAGGAGCCCAACGTGGGACTCGATCCCGGGTCTCCAGGATCACGCCCTGGGCCGAAGGCAGGCACCAAAGCGCTGAGCCACCCAGAGATCCCCACCCTCCTTCCCTCTTAAAGACCAGCTTTTTGCCATTTGTGTCTCCGTTTTATATTATTTTTTCCGAGAGATCTCCTTTAGCCACTCAATGCTCAGAATGGTTACTCATTTATTTTCTATTATACAATTTACTTTAATTCTTCTAGTACTTTTCATTATCAACTCTTTTTTGAATTTTTGTCTGAATTATTCTCTGCCATGTAAGATTAGGGATTAAACTTAATTTAAGATTAGAGACCTAAACTCTGTTGTTTACTGCTGTATCTTGCTCACAGCTTGAAAGTCTCTGGCAGAGTAAGCACTCAATAAATATTTTTTTAATGATTGAATGAATAAAACCACCATCTGAAAATTAATCGTCTGCATAGATTACAAAATGAATTTCTGTGGCCTAACCTAGTTAGGTATTTTCCAGCCTTACTATACTTTCCTGTGATGTCCAACTCCCTCTTCAATTCATTCCATTGTGAATTTATCTCATCCTTTCCTTTTCTTATAGATGCTGGTTCCTACTTCATAAAGGGGTTTCACAATTGTTGCTTGGTTAGTGAATTTCTATGAATGGTGAGCTTTGATAACAATGGTATGGAGTTCATCTTTGATCCTGAGGGCAGTGGATGCTATCTGTGACTGCAATTAAAGATGTCAAACCAGGGGATCCCTGGGTGGCTCAGCGGTTTAGTGCCGCTTACAGCCCAAGGCGTGGTCCTGGAGACTCGGATCCAGTCCTACATCGGGTTCCCAGCCTGGAGCCTGCTTCTCCCTCTGCCTGTGTCTCTGCCTCTCTCTCTCTCTCTCTCTCTCTCTCTCTCATGAATAAATACAATCTTTTAAAAAAATGTCAAACAGTTTTATAAAATTTATAAAATTCTGTGAACATGGTTAATTGTTTTTTTAGGATTTGCTCTGGATCTGCATGGCATTGTGGCCTTCAACCCCTCCTTCCCCCTTACACTGTTGTTTTCTCTTTATTCATTTCAGGGGTACAGAGATGTATCCAAATCCAATGTTTATCATGAGCCATTGTGTTGTATGTATTACCCTGTCCCCCACATCTAAGGAATTCAAACATTCTCCCTTCCTCTGATCTGGATGTGGTCAGTGCTTTGAGGTACATGAAGTTCACCACAACTTCTGCCAGCTGCAATATATTCAGTTTGTGGAAGTTATAGTGACCTGATATAAACTACTAAATCCTGTTGGCCAACACTCTGTACAGATGGAGCACACATTAAGTGCAATCTTTAGTATATATTCTGTTCTAAGACCCATTGTAGCTCTATATCATTTTTTTTCTCTTCCTAGCATTTTATTCTAGATACTACCATTGCCAGGATACAGTCCACCAGAACCCTAGCTGTTTTAAAAAGAATAGCACCTTTATAGTTGTTTTGTTTGGCACTGACCTTATATTTCTGAACCAGGAAATAGAGTCTAAAGAGAGAGATGAAAGGTGTTCCTGACAACTTCCAAGGAAACAGGACTGCTACTTTTCTAAATTATACCAAGAAAAGACTATCAATCATTTGTTTTGGTACAGCTTCATCAGCCTCAGTGTATGGGACATTTCTTTCAGATTCTGGCAACAAGATCACAATCAGCTATAGCTTTAAGGTTTGTTATGAATTTTCTAATTTCTCTATATCTGCTTAGATATTTTAGAGGGCTACATCTAAGCAGTCAGCCAGAAGATCCCATTTTAAATTAAAACTTCCATTCATTACCTTTTAAAGTGAGTTATTTAATCACTCATGAAGTTTTCATTTTATTTTTTCTGTATTTGTTTCCATTCTATTTTTCCAAGCTTATTACCCTTCTCAGCAATATTCAAAAATTCTAAGTGCAGTAGCACATATAGAAACTAGAATAACACAGAAGGAAAAGAGCCAGAGAACATGTTTTTTTGGTTTTTTGTTTTTTTTTCAGTTCATAATATGTGCCAAGCATAGTGCTATAGGATTTATTTTATCTTATTCTCATCCAACTCTAGAATTAGGTGTGGTATTATCCCTGGATTACACTGAAGAAACAAAGGCTCAAGGAGATTGGGTAATTTGTTCAAGGTCACACACTGTATATTTATTCAAGTTTGATCTGGAAATACTGTAATAAAGTGGAATCAGAAATTATTAAACATCTGTTTGTTCCTAACCCACAGCTCTCAGTTGCAGATTTAAATGAATTGTTTAACAGAAAAAACAAAACAGAATAATTTCCTCTTTCTAACTCATTTGCTTTTATTTAAAGAGATTTCTCTTCTTTATTTTGTGATAAGGACCCACGCCTAAGATGTGAATAGATATGTAAATACAGTTCCACAATCCAAACTGAAAAAGGATGTTCCCAATATCTATGAAATGATATAAGAGTCCTGCTGTGTCCCCAGATTGTGAAATTTAGTCTTCTCTCTCTCTCTCTCTCTCTCTCTCTCTCTCTCTAGCCTACCAACAAGTTTTCTGACCACAGACTAGACACCTAAATTATCAATTAGTAAAAGGGCCCTAGTACTCAAGAAGTATACAAATCTAATAGAATCACAACCCCACGTTCACGATAAAGGAAAATACACTTCTACTTTCAAGAGCCCTGGCTTCACAGTGGATTCTCCCAGAAGAACTGACAGTGGGGAGCTTTGGAGGAGGCAAGCCTCGTGCTTCATGTGCAAAGAAGGAATCGGGCTAACCTGCAAGTGGGGGAGGCAGGGTATGTGTCTAGAACATCTCAGCGAAGATGGAGGCTGCAGTGGAGGATCTCACTGTGATTCTACTCTAGAGAGAATGTCCTTGACAGGCTCAAGATTAGAACAAATAAGTAGAGTGAGTCCTGCTAATGGAGAGCTTTGAAGGCAACAATCAAGAATTTATCTCTGATCCAGAGGGCAATGGGTGCCATCCCAGAATTTAATGAACAGGCTCTTTCTCAGGCAGTGCAGTGGCCATGCAGGTCTCTTCCATGACACATTGACTCCTGGAATGCTGCTGCCAGCAAAGGGGAGAAGACACAAACAGGCAACTACTGAATTCAATGAGGAGGAGAAAGCAGTCCATTTTCATGTCATTGATTTCTACAGTTTGTTCACCTGTTTGTTGAGGGTCGTTTCATTTACTCTCTCTATTCTTTTTTTCCCCACTGCTCAGCATTTCTCTCAAGTATTACTTAGTTATTGACCGAGTGTGATACTTCCCATGTAAGTTAGGCAACTGGGGGAGAAGGAGTGCAGAATGAAGGACAGTAGGTGCTGTTTAGTAAGTTATTCTACTCATGCATAAAAAATTCATTGACCAGAAAGGGTTAATGCCCCTCCAAATGGCTTAACTTAATCCCCAAGTGCAATTGGCTCATTTGAAGGATCTGGCCCATTGAGTGCATGTTAGCAGAGAAGCTGAAACACCTCTTCACTAAGTCCGGTGCGGTGAGGTTAAACCCAAGGGCATATAACAGGTCACTAGCAGAGTCAGAAATGAAATCTCAGCCTTCTGAACCCCCTGAAAGCACTCTCTTCACCTGACTAAGTTTCCTTCTCTTCTGAGAAGAAAATTAAAGAAAGAGAAAAATTAAGGTATCAAATTAAACAGGATTTTATAGTAGATTTTTTTTCAGACCCATAGGAAGGAAAAGATTGGAAAAAGATGAATCATACTTCAAGTACAAGTTAAGCAAAAATTTTATAGATGCTTAAAATGCAACAGAGCAGGAGAAAGGCCAACCATCTCTGTTTTGGGACTGTGTAGCCCTGCCCTTATGCCCTGCAGTGTGAAATCAGCCATCTCTCCTTTGATCAACTCGAGAGATATTAAAATTAACATCATCTCTAAATTACATATAGAACACCCATATTGGAAAGATATATGGAAACATATTTTTTTTAGAAATTAAAATAATGTCTATGAAGAAGAGAACTAAAAAATTAAAGAATTGTACCTTTTATAATGTCGTAGTGGAAATGTTAGAAACCCTTTAATGGAGAATCAGAGGTCTGTTCGCATTCCTGTTCTGTTGCTTTTAGTAGTGATGATCAAAGTTATTTAACCTTTTAGGGCTCAGATTTTTTTATTTGGAGGAAGAAGATAATAATTCAGAGTAGTCCTTGAGAATTAAATGAGATAATTTATGTCAGGTACTTAGAACAGTGCCTGGCATATGGTAGACACTCGATATAGGTTAAATTTTATTATAGCTTGCCATAGGGCTAAGGTGAGATTGCATTGAACACCAGAACAAGCATAAGTTGAGGGAGATAATTTATAGTTACATATATGTTTTGCATTGGCAATGCCAAAGGTAAAGAGTAATGTAATCATGACATTTATATCCAGAGCTAGGGAAAATTGAATAGAATTTTTAAAAATAAAAAGTCAAGATAAAATGTCTAAAGAAACACACACACATACACACACACAAATGTTACAACAAACAGGCAATATGTTCTAAGAACACAAAGGACATCTGTGTTAAAAGTATTTATAAAGCCATATGTTAAATTTCTATATGGCCTACCAAATCTGTTCTCTCTCACATATCGGATCCTAAAATTTTATAATTAAGGTATCAGTGACATGGTACAAACTGAAAAAGGAGACTTTTAGGATATATACTTATTTAGATCAGCTGTGTCTATAGACAATATAAATTAGAGATGTTTGAATCTGATCCATAAAGATATATAATCAAAAGGTCAAATATATTTTTTTCTTCAAAAGGAATTCTGGGTCTAAATTACCTGTATTACTGCCCACACCATCTGTTATGCTGATGTTTCATTTAAGACATTATTTTGGGCAGGCCAAGTGGCTCAGCGGTTTAGCGCCACCTTCGGCCCAGGGCATGATCCTGGAGTCCTGGGATCGAGTCCCACGTCAGGCTCCCTGCATGGAGCCTGCTTCTCCCTCTGCCTGTGTCTCTGCCTCTCTCTCCCTCTCTCTGTGTCTCTCACGAATAAATACATGAAATCTTTTTAAAAAAGACATTATTTCATGTTGTAATTGAGAATCTCTTGTTCAGTTAGTCACCCTGGCTACCCAGACTTTTGTCCAACAGCCCTACCTTATTCTAGATCAATAATCTGAATACCTACAGAAACTCTAGAAAAGCCTGAATGTGCATTTGTGTATGTGCATAGATATGCATTTCTTTGGGAACGGAATAGATAGCATTTATCAGATCCTGGAAGGAGTACGTGACATCAAAAAGGTGGGACTAATTAACTCTTTGGGTCTCCTTAGTTTTTGCTCAAGCATTTTCTGACCAAGATTACATTTTGACCTTTAAATGACTTTTGCCTCTGGCCCCATGACCGTGCCTAGCCTACACCCCCATCTCTGAACACACTTGATTGTCTTATTCCTAGTTTCTTGTCTTGTTCCGTAACCTTAGCTAGCCAAAGTCAAGTGCTAATGGGATTTTTTTTCTTTTCTGATCATTTACTACACAGCAGCTATAGCTACATGGAAAGCGGATTTATTTGGAAGTAAGAAAGTCACCTACTCCAGACGAAATACCTCTGATGGAGGGAGCACCAGCCTTGCAGACTGAGAAAAGAAACAAAGCCAGGGCTTTCTTCACTTCAAGGAGCTTAAAGGTAGGTTCCCCAAAGCAGTAAAAGAGGCCTGAATTGCACTGAATCACATGCTGCATGATACTGACGTTGAACTTTTTATGGGCGTGTGTCATAAAGCCCATATTTTTCATGACAGGGAAGGTAGAGTTTATATGACACATTCAGGTACATTTTATAACCCCCTGTGACATCCAGAAGACCGCTGCTTAAGTAGGGAGCATGCACATATTCGGGGGATGAATTTGGCCTTATTCTTCCCCTCCACTTTTACACTTTTTCCTTTTTATCTCTGTCTTCTGCTAATTCTCATGGATAACATTTATATGAACATTTGTGTTTTCTGATCAGCGGAAACAACGGTGATCTTTCCTCCTCCCGACAAGTGACATTGCCTTCTCTGCTGGTAATGCCGGAGCTATCATTTGTTAGAATTGAAAGTGTTGTTGCCAATTCAAAAGGCACTTTTCTAGACTTTTCTCTTCAAAGAAGTAGCCAGAGAATTTAAAATCTAGTGGCCTGTTCCACGGAAGTGCTAGTTGGTAACGAGGAATACTTAACTGCTTTTTCCTCACCTTGCCAAGGAAAAGAAGTCCCCAGTGGGTGGTTCTTAATCGGTTGCCTGTCTACACCCCCACCCCCGCTGCAGACATTCGGTGATACTTGGATCTGCTTTGGGTTGTCGCCTCTGATGGGAGTGCCGTCACTGTCTAGTGGGTAGATCCTACAATGTGTCAGACAGCTCCCCACAACAAAGAATGAGTGAGTCCAAAATGTCAGTGGAGTTGACGTTGAGAAACCCTGCCAGGGAGGAAGATCCACTCACCACGCCTTACATTCCCCTTCCTCAGAGAAGAAGCTGACTTACTTGGGTTTGCAAGTATGAACTGGACATACTTACTGCCATCTGTCCCTGAGCCCTTCTCTCTGGAATCCCACAGGCTGCAGAAGGTGGACCCCCTACCCACCCCCACCCCCACCGGCCATCAGTCCTGTGATAGACTTGAGTCCAGCAGGACTGTGCAGCCAGCACTGTGGGTGGCAGGGTTTTGTTTGTTGTCTGTTCGGTGGTAACGGGAAGAGGGGTGACTTCAATTTGGAGGAGTCTTAGCAAAGCCTATTAGGACTATCTAAGCTATGTCCTTCACTATTGCTTTTATCAGTAATAAACCTGACATTTTGATCTCTAACTGTCTGGCTCCTGTATCATTCTCTGTAAATTGGTTCTGATCTCAGGTTGGGAACAGTGATGTTATTTTTGACCCCCTAAAACCCAAAATCTGTTACTGTCTGATGGTTCAGGATCTTAATGGCTTACCTCCAGAATTCCTGGCCTTCTATGTCAGAAGATCTCATTCAGCAAAGACTGCCAAAATATAATGCTAACTAATTGATTTAAGACTCACACATTGGCGCCAAAATGATAAAAATACGAACAACTGAATGTCAGTCTCAAGCCTTCTTTTTAGAATATACGGTTTTTGCTTTTTTATAGGTAACAGAAAGAAAAATTTATTAGAAAGATGTGTTTATGAGATTTTTCCCCCCTGAAAATGGCAGTTAATTCCTCACTCAGAAAGTATAAATAAATCCCGATATAACTGTATGAATTTTATCACTGCCTCCGTGAATTTTCTTCACCGGTGATAGATAGAGCAGCTATATTGAACTCTGGGTAATAAGAAGCAAAGTAAAAGAGAATTAGAGTTTGTGGCTCAAATAAGCAGGAGGAGTTAAAGTTGTTCAATAAAAACGATGGTTCTGACATGAAATAGATCCTGTGACGTGCTGTCATAAATAAGGAGATGGATTGCCCAAAGCCACACAGAAGATCAAGCTCCCTGGTGGGTGTCATACTCATATGCGAGAAGACTCTGCCGAGGGCTGTCATTCCAAGTGATGTGAAAAGGAAGAGTGTTATACAGGGCAATGCCAAACACCCCACAACCCTCCCACAAGAGGCCCTATCAGTCGGATAGGCTTAGCGCACCCGAGATGCACTCCACGATGCTGCGTGGCCGGCCCACATCCCCTGTTCCTCTGCAGGCCCCTGTGCTGCCCATGGTCATGCAGGTCCCCAGAACGACAGAGGGTTCACCCCCACCCCCACCATCTCTTCAACAGAGGTCAGAGAAGATGGGAGATCACCTGCCGGTGCTTCATTCTTCTTCCCAGAGGAGGCCTATGTCACTTCTGGCCTCAGCAAGGTGATGATCACACTGACTTCAGAGGTGACGGTGGAGTGAGGCCTGGAAAGAAGGGAGAACAGGAAGGCTGTGAATAAAATAGCTCTGCTGACTATCACACATTTTTACCAAAATTCCAGAGCAATCCGAGTATACTGCTTGTCAAGTCTTTTTTATTTCATTTTATTATTTTATTTTATTTTATTTTATTTTATTTTATTTTATTTTATTTTATTTATTTTTGCTTATCAAGTCTTTAAGTGTGTTTTCCATTAACGACCAGAGTAATTTACGCCCTGAATGGCCAGGATAACTAGGGTATGGAAAAAGGCTTTAGTGGGGGCAGAGTTTCATCAGCCTGTTTTGTACGGTGCCGGGTGTAATATTTAGTGTTCCAGAGCCTCTGAGGCCTGTTCGGCCTGTAACCCCCCGGCTCTGTCCGTGGCAGGCTCTGGCACGTCCTGCTTGGTGTGTACTGCCACCTGGGGACACCTGCAGCACCGGGACCCCATGTGCTCCTAGTACTCCTAGGTGCCCAACTCGAGCTACTCTGCTGTCCTTGTGACATTTTCCCGAGGAGGTCTCAAGCACATACAAAAGTACCTCTTACTGAAAAAATAAATAAATAAATAAAATTTAAAAATAAAATAAAGAATAAAAAATACCTCTTACTACTTTCTTTATGTCTTTCTTTGCCGTGACATTGATTTACGGGGAGTACTATGGGAAGGGGTGGCTGCGGGACGCAGACTGCAGGGAAATGAGAGATCGTATCTGTCTAACTTTTTGGGCAAGATCTCCTGCCCAAGTTCAATTTCCAAGTCAACTTTGAGAAGAAGGCTGAATGCAGAAAAGGCACACGTAACGTAAGTGACTTGGGTTCTATTTTAGTCTGTGTGTCCTTTCACATGTCTTAACTTTTCTGAACCTCCCTGATTTTCCCAAATAGCAGGGGAGGAGTCATGCATGCTGTTCTTGTTTACCTCGTTCTTCTAAGTCTAAAATGTGACTGCTCCTGTGGTGGTGTGCTGGGTGAGGAGAGGTATGGAGCAGAGGGGCCGGTGGGTAAGAGCAAGGAGAGGGGGTGCCGGTGGGAAGAGGAAGGAGGGGGCAAGGAGTGAGAAGGGGAAGGGAAGGAGAAGAAAACGAGGTCGTATTTGCCCAGGTTTACAGCACAGCATGAAGCAAATAGGGACCCTGCACTAGGACACAGTCAGCTTCACGAACACCGCCCAATCCTAACAGCAAGGAAAGGCACATCATTTCCCAAACACCCTTTGAGAAGGGAAAGTTTATGACGGCTTTAATGTGATGTTCTAAATCATAACTTTTTGCCATTAAGCAAATGTTCCATGATAATGTGGTGACTTTATACCTTTCTTGTTTAATCACCTAAATCTTGGCATTCTTGGATATCTCTAGGTACATGAGATGCATTACTCTACAGAGACTTTAGAGATGCCGGACACTGAACAGACAAATCCTTGCTTTGTTCTTTAATAGTGATAATAGAAGCATTGGAAGAAATGGGATCAGGGGAATTAGAGGAAATGCTCATTAAAACAAATTTAAAAGGTCTAATGATTAAAATATTGATTAATTAGCCAAACATTGATTAGCAGTCACACTTTATCAACTACAAAGTTTCTAATTACTGCTCCATTATTCCATAGATTGACCTGTTCTCTCCTGTCACTTATGATGAAGAACAATTTTTATTAAGTGGGTTTTGGATTTTTGACCTGTAAAATTTTAATAGGGAGTGCAAAGTGGGTGTCATGTGTGGTTTGGCATTTTATTCACCAAGGGACTAATAGTTACTGTCTCTACTTAACCAGAAGCACAAGAGAGCAGGAGGGACAAGAACACTTAGGGATTAAAATCTTACCATCTTCCCAATCGAGGGGGGGAAAAAAGTCACATGCTCATCCACTGAATGGGAAAAGAGAGAAAAATGTTTGCCCTTCCAGTTCTCAAGCATAGAATGGATGACAAGGCACTCTTAGCCATAGTGCATCAGTTACAGACTGTCCTGAAGCATGGAAACACTATGGGTCATACAGGATAAAGGATTTGCTATAGAGATCGAATTTTATGCTCTTTGGAAGCACATTAAGCCATCCATGGATCCATGGAAGGCTGTTGCTTCCGCATCTGGGGCTGGGGCTGATATCAAAGGGGGTAGACAGGTGGGAATTAATGATGGACAGGAAGTGGCGAAGAGCAAGGACAAATTGGAACTCACATCTGTCTCTCACTCCCTCCAACTTCAACGATGCAGGTGCCCTGCAGGGGAAGCTGGCGCTCTGCACCTTGGAGCTGCCCACCCACAAGTTCTAGGATTCAGAGATGCTAAAAGGCCACGTTCTGTAGGAGCTGGGGGACCTGCCAGCCCAGCTACTGCTCCACGTCGGCAAGGAGTCAACAGATCAGGACAACATGTGTGAGCTGCCACAGGCTCCGCACACATGTTCAGAGTGTAGCAGTGGCCTTCCAGCTTCCAGGCAGGTCTTGCACACAGATTTCTCTTGTGAAAGGCAGTTCTGGGAAACAAAATTTCAGTTCAACTACGCTGACAGTCCGAAGCCATTCCATAAAGTAAAAAAATTCTAATCTGCAGAACCACAGATGTCGATGTCTGAACTGATGAGCAGACATCGGGGCCCAGCTACTACTTAGAAGGAGGTTTGTCCCTAAAGTAAACCCTTTCCCTTTCAGGGAGAATCCTTTTTTTTTTTTTCCCCCGACACCAGGAAAGTAGAGAAACCAAAAACTGATTCATACCAGGCCAATGAAAATACCTCATTTTTAAATATTTCAACCAGGCAATTTCTGGACATCTTGTAAAAGGAGATCTTGTTGATCTCAATAACTGTCTAGTCAAATCTGCTGAGGCAGTGCTTCTGCCCTGGTCCACCAAAAGAAAAGGCCAATACGCCACACAGGGTTACAATCTCAATATAACTGTCTGAAAGTGCTGCTCCAGGTTTACTCCTGATGAGATCAGCTCGAAGGCCAGAAAGCAGATTTACAGCATGAGCATAAACGAGCAGGGGGCACACCTTTCTGATCATACATATGCTTGACAGGCAAAATGTGCTTACGACCTTATTGCCAAATAAGTAACAGCACGTAAGCTCCTCGCGGTCGGTGGAAAATGACATCCTGAAGACAATTCAGAGCAGAGCATTAGGCTGACAAGACCAACGACCACAGTCTGGGAAGAGCCAGGATGGAGGAGCTCATGCTCAGGGCCCCATAGGAGAAGGGCTCCTCTAGGCTTAGCTTCTGGGCCCACCCAGGGGCCATGTCTTAGAAGCAGCCAGCTCATTCTTGAAGCAATTGAAAGAGAGAGCTGGCATTGTGCCCAGATAGAAAGTGCCTTACCTGCTTCTGAATGTGAGGAGACAAGAAATAAAGGGAACAGACTATAAGACTTTTTAAGCCAAGTGAACAAGCCCGAGGTCTGAAGAGTTCCTGACATTCCTCCCATGCGTGTATCTGAATATACAATAGCGCACAGAAAAGGAGGTCTCTTTGCTACCAGTGGCTTTATGGGTCTCCTGTAATTTAGATGGTGAATTTTGTTCAATAGTAGTCCAAAGCTAAATTTACAAAGTGAAAGGAAGTATTTAAGAAATTAATTGGATAGCTCCAAGTTATCTGGGCCACTTCAGACAAAGTGCTTTCTGATCCCGAACTAAGAGTTTCTCTTCCTGACCAGTTAGATTTGCCTATGTCACCATAATTATACAGAGCAAGACGTGCAGGTAGAAGTCTACTCTGGCATGCTGCAGATCTAAATATTAACTCAAATTTACACACTAAGAGATGAGCCAATCACAATACTACCTTAGAGTCAAGGGTCAAAGCGGTTTTTCATTTTTCTGGTGAAAATATGGAAACAATGTCAGGGAAGTTACATAGAATGCAAAATTTGAGGCTCCTCGTGGGATAATATTAGCCTAAGATAGGAGACAAATAAAATAGACTGATAACAGTAAGAGAAGGAAAATAAACTATTTTATTATTAACTTATGTCTTCTTCCCATTTTAATATTGGGCTTTCTTATTGCTTATGAATTTGGAAGAGCCACTTGCATGTCAAGATGACTCGAACTTGCTTTGTCACCTTCGTCATGACCATCTCTGGTTTCTCCTATAATTTGGTGACCACATCATATATGTTGATGTTTCCTTCTTGGTTCTTCTTTGTAATTTTCATGTCTAGAAATTAGTCTTATTCAGGTTAAGAGTCTGCCTACTTATAGAAAAAGGAGAGGAAGGGATAGAGGCAGAGAGAGGAAAAGGGGATGGAGAGAGAGAGAAAAAAGAGAATGAAGAAAGAAGCAGAAAGAGAATGAATTACTATCTTCATGGCAGTATGTCCTGTGGTTTCCCCCCAAAAAAAACATTCAAGAAATTCTCCTCAAGTGCCTGCTGACTTTGAAAATCATTCAGTTTTTCCTCATTTTATTTTTTAAAAGATTTTATTTGTTTATTCATGAGAGACACACAGAGAGAGGTAGAGACTTAGGCAGAGGGAGATGTAGGACTGATGTAGGACTCAATCCTGGGACCTTGGGACCACGACCTGAGCCAAAGGCAGACACTCAACCACTGAGCCACCCAGGTGCCCACTTTTCCCTCATTTTAGAACTTTTACTTATTTTTTTTTAGATTTTATTTATTTATTCTTGAGAGGCAGAGACACAGGCAGAGGGAGAAGCAGGCTCCATGCAGGGAGCCCGACGTGGGACTCGATCCCGGGTCTCCGGGATCACGCCCTGGGCCAAAGGCGGTGCTAAACCGCTGAGCCACCCGGGCTGCCCATTTTGGAACTTTTAAAGACATATTCAATAGTTATGAAGTCAACAGTGAAATATACTGTTCTTAATATGGGATATCTTGAATTTCATAATTTCTTATATTAATATCTAGGAATAGTTCTATTTTTATTTCAATTCTGAATTCTTAATTTTTTAATATACAGTATAATATAATTATACTGTTAGTAACGTAGTTAAATGTTTACTCCAACACCATATTAGATGCTGCAAATCTAAAAAAAAAAAAAAAAAAAAAAGATGCTGCAAATCTATTCCAAGAATAGTTATATATTAAAATATACTTTATTTTTATGGTTTAGTTTTAACATTTAGTTATCTCAAATTTTTGAATGACTGAAATAAATTGCATATCAAAATTGATTATTTTTCTAAGTTGCCAATTTTGCTACCATGGACATTTGAATTGCCCTTCCTTCTACATTGCTTCCTAGTAATTATTTCATTGTTCACCTAGTATACAGATAGATGAGATATATAATAGATGGATAGATGAGAGAGAGAGAGAGAGACTCATAACTGAATTTATGACTCATATATTTCCAACCTTCCTTAAATAATGAAATAAACACCAGCTATAAATTTGCTTTGGTTAAAGTACTGCCTTTACCCTATAAATTGTCTTATGTAATGTGGTAGACACCAATATGCACTGTGCAGATCCCCCTTCGAGAAAGTACTTTCTACTTTCTTTTTACCATGGTGAGTCTTGTCAGCCTGTAGTCTCCAGTTGTTAACTGCCATGATGGTCTGTCTCATTGCAGAGATCCCTTTCACCCAAGTTATACCTTTCTTGGGGCAGCCGGTTCAGGAGATGGGAAGAGGTGGAAATGCAAAGATCTGGCCATTTGGGCCAAAACAGGACACTACAAGGGCAATCTTTTCTTTATATCTCCCTGCCAATGCAGGCCGTGGCTTTGTCAGATCTATGTCACAGCAACGTTTTCCTCTCTCGGTTCATTTATTCTTCCTTGCTTAATCCACGTTGATCTCTAACAAACATTTTATATTCCTGTGTCCTCTTGGCTTCTGGAGAACCTAACTAGTGACAGTGCTTATTGGGGGTATTCTGAAAACCCACACAATAAGATGGGGTTTGGGAATTTGATCACTCACTACCAGGCTGGTTGTGAGGACCCATCACTGGTAGTAGATGAAACACAGCCAGCCACTGGCAGGAGGTAGTCTCCTAATCATTGAAACTTACTCTGATGGGAGCAAATGACTCAGAGCACACAATGTCTCAGTTAAGATGTGGGAAGAAAATAGTAGCTATAGGGATAATGGGTTGGGGTGGCTGCTACTAAGCCCTACTGATGCTTTGTGAGAGAGATGATAAAGAGCTGGTAGGTAGAGTGTGATGAGATGTCAAATCCAGAAGGCTTGTTGGTTGCATACAAGGAAGCTCATATCACCTCCAACAGGAACAGAAGGCTGAGAACAAGCTCAGGATGCACTTCAAAAACAGTTCAACCCCCAAACCGAGGCAGGTCTATTATGTCAATATCAGGCTAGACTCCTGAGACCCTGACTCTAGAGATGAGAATATCTAGGTGGATCCCCCACAACTTTGGGTTTTGTCTCCTCTGAATCCTTTTAGGCTGCAGGAATATTCTATCTGTCCTTGTCAAGAAACAATGGTCCCCTACACTGGAAGGCAAAGCAGGAGCTTATCCCCTACAAGCCATCACGGTTCCTCTCAGGGGCTGCCACCCCTTCCCTACTTAGGTATTGAGTCTTTTGTAAGGTTAAGTCAGCTAGAGACATACTGGGTCTGATAAGAGAGGGATGAAACTGTGTTACAAAAGAGCCATAAGATCTACTCTGTGCAACGGAACTGGGAGAGTATGTAAGGGATCGAATCATTTACTGAAATTGTTCACTGGGGAAAAGAGAAGAGTCTGGTATTTAGAGGGTTGCTGGACCCCCTATGTACAGAGAACTTGATTCAAGTGGCACAAGCAATTGTTTGCCATAGACACGGAGATGCATCTCGTAGATCTCCATTTGAGGAAGAATTGCTGCAAGCAGCCTGCTGCTGTCAGGTCCTTCAGGGTCTTGCCTCAGCAGCCATGACTGAGATCATTCCCTTCCAAGAGTGTGTGTAGCTGAGCAAGGCCAACGAATCAAGGCTGATCATTTCAGCCCAACACAAGACACTGATGGGCACTTCTTGCTCAGAAGTTCCATGCTCAGTTGATGTACTTGTTTCCTGGGGCTGCTTAAAACAACAGAAGTTTATTATCTTGCAGTTCTGGAGGCTAGAAGTCCAAAATTTAAGTGTGGTAAAGTTGGATCTTTCTGAAGCCTCTAAAGAAATATCTCTTCTGTGCCTCTCTCCTAGCTTCTGGCAGCCTCAGGCATTCCTTGGCTTGTAAATGCTCTTCAGTCTTCTAAATTCACATGGAATCCTCTGATGTTTTGGTGTATTCACTTGACTATTTCTTGGAAGGATAGCATTCATACTGGGTTAAGAACTCATCACGGTCCAGTAAGGATCTTATTTTAACTTAACCAATTACATCTGCAGAGTCTCTATTTTCCAGTAGGATCACATTTACAGTGATTGGGGGTCAGGGACTCCAACCTCTTTTTGGAGGGAGGAGGTAGACACAATTCAACCCATAAGAGTTGGCGAAGGGTTTGTTTCAGCCAAATGGCAGTTTGAGCTCTCCCTCTGCATAGCCTCATTCCTTTCCCTTTAACTTCCAATCTTTACAGATTTTTAAAATAAATTTATTTTTTTTTGGTGTTCAATTAACCAACATACAGAATAATACCCAGTGCTCATCCCGTCAAGTGCCCCCCTCAGTGCCCATCACCCATTCACCCCCACCCCCCGCCGCCTTCCTCCCCTTCCACCACCCCTAGTTCGTTTCCCAGAGTTAGGAGTCTTTTTCTTCTCCCTTCCCTTATATTCCCTTTCTCTATTATTTATATTCCCCAAATGAATGAGAACGTACACTGTTTGTCCTTCTCCGACTGACTTACTTCACTGAGCATAATACCCTCCAGTTCCATCCACGTCGAAGCACATGGTGGGTATTTGTCGTTTCTAATGGCTGAGGAATATTCCATTGTATACATAAACCACATCTTCTTTATCCACTCATCTTTCGATGGACACTGAGGCTCCTTCCACAGTTTGGCTATTGTGGCCATTGCTGCTAGAAACATCGGGGTGCAGGTGTCCTGGCGTTTCACTGCATCTGTATCTTTGGGGTAAATCCCCAACAGTGCAATTGCTGGGTCGTAGATTTTGATCCTAAAAAACACCTTGCACCTAAACATGTTAGCTTCTGCTTTGGAAAACGAATACAAAACCCAAACTTGTGACTTAATATTCAGATTACCATTTGTGATTTACAAATTCTATTGTTGTTGTTACAAGTTCTTTCAGGGGTCTCCACTTAGTTTCACACGTTCCTACACCAGTGCTGCAGCATCTTATGCGCTGTAGCTGTGAGTCCGAATATCTACTTCAGTGAGCCATTCTATGTCGTCCATCCCATTCTTTTTTTTTTTTCCTCTTTTTTTTTTATTGGTGTTCAATTTACTAACATACAGAATAACCCCCAGTGCCCATCACCCATTCACTCCCACCGCCCGCCCTCCTCCCCTTCTACCACCCCTAGTTCGTTTCCCAGAGTTAGCAGTCTTTACGTTATGTCTCCCTTTCTGATATTTCCCACACATTTCTTCTACCTTCCCTTATTTTCCCTTTCACTATTATTTATATTCCCCAAATGAATGAGAACATATAATGTTTGTCCTTCTCCGACTGACTTACTTCACTCAGCATAATACCCTCCAGTTCCATCCACGTTGAAGCAAATGGTGGGTATTTGTCATTTCTAATAGCTGAGTAATATTCCATTGTATACATAAACCACATCTTCTTTATCCATTCATCTTTCGTTGGACACCGAGGCTCCTTCCACAGTTTGGCTATCGTGGCCATTGCTGCTAGAAACATCGGGGTGCAGGTGTCCCGGCGTTTCATTGCATTTGTATCTTTGGGGTAAATCCCCAACAGTGCAATTGCTGGGTCGTAGGGCAGGTCTATTTTTAACTGTTTGAGGAACCTCCACACAGTTTTCCAGAGTGGCTGCACCAGTTCCCATTCCCACCAACAGTGTAAGAGGGTTCCCTTTTCTCCGCATCCTCTCCAACATTTGTTGTTTCCTGCCTTGTTAATTTTCCCCATTCTCACTGGTGTGAGGTGGTATCTCATTGTGGTTTTGATTTGTATTTCCCTGATGGCAAGTGATGCAGAGCATTTTCTCATATGCATGTTGGCCATGTCTATGTCTTCCTCTGTGAGATTTCTGTTCATGTCTTTTGCCCATTTCATGATTGGATTGTTTGTTTCTTTGGTGTTGAGTTTAATAAGTTCTTTATAGGTCTTGGAAACTAGCCCTTTGTCTGATATGTCATTTGCAAATATCTTCT
The DNA here is from genome assembly GCF_053574225.1 of Canis aureus. Classification (NCBI taxonomy): domain Eukaryota; kingdom Metazoa; phylum Chordata; class Mammalia; order Carnivora; family Canidae; genus Canis; species Canis aureus. Next base: position 21,455,157 of record NC_135644.1, on the reverse strand, counting down.
CCCATTCTGTAGGTTGTCTTTGAGTTTTGTTGACTGTATCCTTTGCTGTGCAAAAGCTTCTTATCTTGATGAAGTCCCAATAGTTCATTTTTGCTTTTGTTTCTTTTGCCTTCGTGGATGTATCTTGCAAGAAGTTACTATGGCCGAGTTCAAAAAGGGTGTTGCCTGTGTTCTTCTCTAGGATTTTGATGGAATCTTGTCTCACATTTAGATCTTTCATCCATTTTGAGTTTATCTTTGTGTATGGTGCAAGAGAGTGGTCTAGTTTCATTCTTCTGCATGTGGATGTCCAATTTTCCCAGCACCATTTATTGAAGAGACTGTCTTTCTTCCAATGGATAGTCTTTCCTCCTTTATCGAATATTAGTTGCCCATAAAGTTCAGGGTCCACTTCCGGATTCTCTATTCTGTTCCACTGATCTATGTGTCTGTTTTTGTGCCAGTACCACACTGTCTTGATGACCACAGCTTTGTAGTACAACCTGAAATCTGGCATTGTGATGCCCCCAGATATGGTTTTCTTTTTTAAAATTCCCCTGGCTATTCGGGGTCTTTTCTGATTCCACACAAATCTTAAAATAATTTGTTCTAACTCTCTGAAGAAAGTCCATGGTATTTTGATAGGGATTGCATTAAACGTGTATATTGCCCTGGGTAACATTGACATTTTCACAATATTAATTCTGCCAATCCATGAGCATGGAATATTTTTCCATCTCTTTGTGTCTTCCTCAATTTCTTTCAGAAGTGTTCTATAGTTTTGAGGGTATAGATCCTTTACATCTTTGGTGAGGTTTATTCCTAGGTATCTTATGCTTTTGGGTGCAATTGTAAATGGGATTGACTCCTTAATTTCTCTTTCTTCAGTCTCATTGTTAGTGTATAGAAATGCCACTGACTTCTGGGCATTGATTTTGTATCCTGCCACGTTACCGAATTGCTGTATGAGTTCTAGCAATCTTGGGGTGGAGACTTTTGGGTTTTCTATGTAGAGTATCATGTCATCGGCGAAGAGGGAGAGTTTGACTTCTTCTTTGCCAATTTGAATGCCTTTAATGTCTTTTTGTTGTCTGATTGCTGAGGCTAGGACTTCCAGTACTATGTTGAATAGCAGTGGTGAGAGTGGACATCCCTGTCTTGTTCCTGATCTTAGGGGAAAGGCTCCCAGTGCTTCCCCATTGAGAATGATATTTGCTGTGGGCTTTTCGTAGATGGCTTTTAAGATGTCGAGGAATGTTCCCTCTATCCCTACACTCTGAAGAGTTTTGATCAGGAATGGATGCTGTATTTTGTCAAATGCTTTCTCTGCATCCAATGAGAGGATCATATGGTTCTTGGTTTTTCTCTTGCTGACATGATGAATCACATTGATTGTTTTACGGGTGTTGAACCAGCCTTGTGTCCCAGGGATAAATCCTACTTGGTCATGGTGAATAATTTTCTTAATGTATTGTTGGATCCTATTGGCCAGTATCTTGTTGAGAATTTTTGCATCCATGTTCATCAGGGATATTGGTCTGTAATTCTCCTTTTTGGCGGGGTCTTTGTCTGGCTTTGGAATTAAGGTGATGCTGGCTTCATAGAACGAATTTGGAAGTACTCCATCTCTTTCTATCTTTCCAAACAGCTTTAGGAGAATAGGTATGATTTCTTCTTTAAACGTTTGATAAAATTCTCCTGGGAAGCCATCTGGCCCTGGACTCTTGTGTCTTGGGAGGTTTTTGATGACTGCTTCAATTTCCTCCCTGGTTATTGGCCTGTTCAGGTTTTCTATTTCTTCCTGTTCCAGTTTTGGTAGTTTGTGGCTTTCCAGGAATGCGTCCATTTCTTCTAGATTGCCTAATTTATTGGCGTATAGCTGTTCATAATATGTTTTTAAAATCGTTTGTATTTCCTTGGTGTTGGTAGTGATCTCTCCTTTCTCATTCATGATTTTATTAATTTGAGTCTTCTCTCTCTTCTTTTTAATAAGGCTGGCTAATGGTTTATCTATCTTATTAATTCTTTCAAAGAACCAACTCCTGGTTCTGTTGATCTGTTCCACAGTTCTTCTGGTCTCGATTTCGTTGAGTTCTGCTCGAATCTTTATTAACTCCCTTCTTCTCCTGGGTGTAGGATCTATGTGCTGTTTTTTCTCTAGCTCCTTTATGTGTAAGGTTAGCTTTTGTATTTGAGTTCTTTCCAGTTTTTGAATGGATACTTGTATTGCGATGTATTTCCCCCTTAGGACTGCTTTTGCTGCATCCCAAAGATTTTGAATGGTTGTATCTTCATTCTCATTAGTTTCCATGAATCTTTTTTAATTCTTCCTTAATTTCCTGGTTGACCCTTTCATCTTTTAGCAGGATGGTCCTTAACCTCCACGTGTTTCAAGTCCTTCCAAACTTCTTGTTGTGATTTAGTTCTAATTTCAAGGCATTATGGTCTGAGAATATGCAGGGGACGATCCCAATCTTTTGGTATCGGTTCAGACCCGATTTGTGACCCAATATGTGGTCTATTCTGGAGAAAGTTCCATGTGCACTTGAGAAGAATGTGTATTCAGTTGAGTTTGGATGTAAAGTTCTGTAGATATCTGTGAAATCCATCTGGTCCAGTGTATCATTTAAAGCTCTCGTTTCTTTGGAGATGTTGTGCTTAGAAGACCTATCGAGTATAGAAAGAGCTAGATTGAAGTCACCAAGTATAAGTGTATTATTATCTAAGTATTTCTTCACTTTGGTTAATAATTGATTTATATATTTGGCAGCTCCCACATTCGGGGCATATATATTGAGGATCGTTAAGTCCTCTTGTTGGATAGATCCTTTAAGTATGAGATAGTGTCCCTCTTCATCTCTCACTACAGTCTTCGGTGTAAATTTTAGTTTATCTGATATAAGGATGGCTACCCCTGCTTTCTTTTGAGGACCATTCGAATGGTAAATGGTTCTCCAACCTTTTATTTTCAGGCTGTAGGTGTCCTTCTGTCTAAAATGAGTCTCTTGTAGACAGCAAATACATGGGTCCTGCTTTTTTATCCAGTCTGAAACCCTGCGCCTTTTGATGGGGTCATTAAGCCCGTTCACATTCAGAGTTACTATTGAGAGATATGAGTTTAGTGTCATCATGATATCTATTCAGTCCTTGTTTTTGTGGATTGTTCCACTGGACTTCTTCTTAAAGGGGAATTTTAAGAGTCCCCCTTAAAATTTCTTGCAGAGCTGGTTTGGAGGTCACATATTCTTTCAGTTGCTGCCTGTCTTGGAAGTTCTTTATCTCTCCTTCCATTTTGAATGAGAGCCTTGCTGGATAAAGTATTCTTGGTTGCATGTTCCTCTCATTTAGGACCCTGAATATATCCTGCCAGCCCTTTCTGGCCTGCCAGGTCTCTGTGGAGAGGTCTGCTGTTACCCTAATACTCCTCCCCATAATAGTCAGGGATTTCTTGTCTCTTGCTGCTTTAAGGATCTCCTCTTTATCTTTGGAATTTGCAAGCTTCACTATTAAATGTCGAGGTGTTGAACGGTTTTTATTGCTTTTAGGGCGGGATCTCTCTATTTCCTGGATCTGAATGCCTGTTTCCCTTCCCAGATTAGGAAAGTTTTCAGCTAGAATTTGTTCAAATACATATTCTGGCCCTCTGTCCCTTTTGGCGCCCTCGGGAACACCAATTAAACGTAAGTTTTTCTTCCTCGGGCTGTCGTTTATTTCCCTTAATCTATCCTCATGGTCTTTTAATTGTTTGTCTCTTTTTTCCTCAGTTTCCCTCTTTGCTATCATCTTGTCTTCTATGTCACTCACTCGTTCTTCCACCTCGTTAACCCTCGTCGTTAGGACTTCTAGTTTGGATTGCATCTCATTCAATTGATTTTTAATTTCTGCCTGATTAGCTCTAAATTCTGCAGTCATGAAGTCTCTTGAGTCCTTTATGCTTTTTTCTAGAGCCACCAGTAGCTGTATAATAGTGCTTCTGAATTGGCTTTCTGACATTGAATTGTAATCCAGATTTTGTAGCTCTGTGGGAGAGAGGACTGTTTCTGATTCTTTCTTTTGAGGTGAGGTTTTCCTTCTAGTCATTTTGCTCAGTGCAGAGTGGCCAAAAGCGAGTTGTATTGAGAAAAGGAGAAAAAGAGAGGAGAGAAAGAAGGAAAGAAAAGAGAAAGAGAAAAAAGAAAAAAAGAAAAAAGAAAAAAAAAGAAGAAAAAGAGAAAGAAAAAGAAAGAAAGGAAAAAAAAGGGTGGGGGAAGGAAACAAATCAAAAAGCAAAACGAAACGAAACAAAAGAACAACAGCAACAACAACAACAAAAACCCACGGGGGAGTATCTTCTGCTTCTGTGTACTTTAAGTCCCTTGACTTCCCCTGGAACTTGTCCGTCAGCCGGTCTTCTGGGGGAGGGGCCTGTTGTGCACAGGTGTGAGCACTTGGGGGAGCTGCTGTGCCCCTGCCTGGTGCAGGGCTCAGGGGGCGCTGTTTACCCCGTGAGGCCGCAGGAGCAACAGCCCCAGTGGCGGGGCCAGCCCTGGAGCCCTGGAGTCAGCCCCTGCAGTAGCTCCGGAGCTCTCCGTCTGCAGGGCCTGGAGGCTCCGGGGCGGGGCCGCTGCTCTGCTCAGCTGGGGCAGGAGCGTCCTCGCTGTCCTGGGCCCTCCCGGCCTCTGCCTGTCCCGGGGGAGGCCGGATCCTGGGCTGTGTCCCGGCGCCCTGTGCTCCGGAGCCTGCGCTGGTGGATTCGCGCTCCCGGGCCGCGCAGCCCCCTCCGCGGAGCCGCCCCCGAGCCCCCCGAGCTGCTCCTGGAACCGCGCAGCCCCCTCCGCACGGAGCCTCTTCCTCTGCCCGAGCCCCTCCGAGCTGCTCCCGGGGCCGCGCAGCCCCCTCCGCGGAGCCGCCGCCCGAGCCCCTCCGAGCTGCTCCGGGTCCCGCCGGGTCCCGCCGTGCGCGCTGCAGCCCTTAGGGAGCTCGGCGCACTCTCCCGGCGCGCAGTTGCTGTTACTGTCCCAGGGAGCCCGAGGGCATCCCCGCCCTCCTGGGTCCTGCTCCACCTCCCTGGAGCCTCTTTCCGCCCGGGAAGGTCGGTGCAGCTCCTGCTCCTCCGGGACGGGGCTCTCCTGTCCTGGGGACACTCGCCCCGGCCTCAGCCCAGCTCCTCGCGGGGCCCCTCCCCCTTGGAGGCCTTTGTTTCTTTACTTCTTTTTCCCCGTCTTCCTACCTTGATAGAAACGCGAACTCTTCTCACTGTTGCATTCCAGCTGGTCTCTCTTTAAATCTCAGGCCGAATTCATAGATTTTCAGGATAATTTGAAGGTTTTCTAGGTAGTTTGGTGGAGACAGGTGATTTGGGGACCCTGCTCTTCCGCCGTCTTGCTCCTCCCTCCCCATTCTTCATCCAAATATCTTATTGCAACTTTTAACCTTACTCTACCAGATACGTTTTAATATCAGTTCATAAAATTCCATGAAAAGTTTGGTTAGAATTTCATTGAATTTATACATTTATTAATGAAGATATTTGACATCATTAAGAAAGATACAATCCCATGTGTAACCATGGAGTTATCCCCAGTTGTTTTTTGGGGGTTTTTTTTAAGGAAAAAAAAAAGCAAGCGGGAAGGAGAGGGAGAAGCAGAGAAGCTGAGCAGGAAGGGTCTGATCCTAGGACCCTGAGATCCTGACCTGAGCCAAAGTCAGATGCTTAACTGACTGAGCCACCCAGACGCCCCATCAGTTGGGTCTTGTATCTCATAATAAGATTTTATATGTTGAGCATAAAGTTCAGGCACAATATTTTAGATATATTTATATCATATTTATATATACTACATATATCATTATATTTGATACATTATAAATAATACACATCGTTAAAATTATTTGTCTAAAATGTACAGTTATGACTTGAATTTGTCAAATCTATCTTTGTAATTCTTTACCTATCTCTAGGCTACATTCTTAGGTGCCTACAAGTTCATGAATTTTAAATATCTTCTTGGTGAACTGATGCTTTTTGTTATCTTACTGTTATTCTTTAACTATTAATGCATTTTCTTTGTTTTCTATTTGGTTAATATTAATATTTCTTCATCAACTTTTTTCATTATTTGTTTTGCCGGTGTATCATTTTCTTTCCATTCACATTATTGGATTGGATTGTTAAACTCCAGTCTGAAAGTTTAAGACCTTTAATCAGTGAGTTTAAGCTATTTCATTTATTATGGTTGTTAAAATATCTGAAATAATTCCTGTGTTTCTATTTTTATATTTGCCATGCTTTCTTTTATTTCATAATTTTCTCCTTTCCTGCTTTTGTTGGGAAAAAAAGCTTAACTGATTTCTCCTTTTCTTCCCCCCTGCCTCCTTGGAAGCTATGGATTCAATTTCTATTATTTTAGTTATGATTTCTACATTTTTTAACATACATATAGAAATGTTTTTCTTTGGACCATGGGCAGAGGGTGACTAGAATGTTTTATTGACAATAATAGGTCTGAATGATTTTTTAAAATAAAGTACAATTTTTATAGAACACTTTCTATTAAATCAATTCCATTAATAAATAAATAAAATTCTTGTTCACACGAAATCAATGAGTCTTATATTAAAAGAATTTAATGAACTTAAATAACCTGTGAAAATGACCTACATGATAATAAATTAGAACCAGTCCACAATATCCTCAATTTAATTTTTTTTTTTTGGCTGGCATAGGTCATTCAGACTAAGAAATCTAAATACTATTCAATCTCCAACCCACAGTTAATAAAAGGATTATGCTATTTTTCTTCTTTCTGTCAAGTTTTTGTTTTTGAAATATTCTGATCTCAGGTTTAAATGAGTTTATGGAAAGATACAGGTGGGTAGGTATATCTTCATCTGTTTGGACAGTTATTGAGGGGTGGTCTTCCACCCAAACCACAATGCAAAACTTTTTACATCCCTGTGACAGAGACTTGTCCTCATTGATATGTTTTATGATCCTCTCATTTTACTATATCCCTCACTCTGGTCCCTTATTTACCTACCACTATACTATTTGAAAAAAATGGATGGCATAGAACACTTTTGGGTTCACTTTTATCTCCAGAATAAGTTCAATCAACAAATACTTTTTAGACGAGGAGACTTGGTGCTTTGAAGGATGTTGAGGTTTACTTTAAACCTTAAAATTGACATAAACAAAGTCAATATAGTTAAATATGATTAAAATGTAAAACTTAGGTTCTTGTTGTCAATTTAACTTTAGAATTTAAAATTGTTCTTTATTTAAGAGCCAATTCCGTGTAGTGTATAAAACATTTAAAAACTTGGGAAGAGGTGGATATTTTTCTGAAGTTATTTTTAAAACCAATTGCAACCATTATTTTATTCTAAATAGAACAAATTATGTAATTATGTAAGATGTATGTGTATATATATATGTTTTAAAGATTTATTTATTTACTTAAGAGAGAGAGAGAGAGAAGGCAGAGGGAGAGGGAGACATTCTCAAGCAAACTCTCTCCACTGAGCATGGAGCCCGACTCAGGATTTGATCCCATAACCCTGAGATCATGACCTGAGCCAAAATCAAGAGTTGGATGCTCAACTGACTGAGCCACCTAGGTGCCCCAAGATGTATTTTTCTATTACTTGGAAATATACTTTATTATCAGGAAATACGCTTCTGTATAAACTAGGATTTTACATTGCATGTAACAAAAACCAAATCCAAATCTTAATTTAAGAGACAAGAGGAAATCATTTTAAGGATACTATGCTTTTCACAAAACAAGGACAAAGTAACAACTACATTCAAGGACACAAGTAACATTAGGATTCTCCCTTCATATCTGGCTCCTATTCTTCGAACATCCAATAGACTCTTCTCTTTCTCTTTGCAGACCATATATTACTGTTCTTCTCGTCTTCTGAGAAGAGAAGATGACTTGATTTCTCCCAAATAGTATATAGCACAGCATCAAGTTCCCAGAGAGAAACTGATTTTGGGGACACTTTCTTTTTTTCCAAAATGATGTTAGAGTCTGATGAGTTCAGCTTACATAAAGTACCCAAACTGTTGGACAGTTGTCTGTAGCCAGCAGATGGTAACTGGAGAAAGGGCTGCAATTTGGTTTACTTGGATTAAGAGTCCTTCCCTGAACCTATCAACTGCAGCCAGCAATTATATGAAATCACGCTACATGGCAGCCTGCATTATACTCATCGTATTCTCTGAACCTCAGTGAGGTTCTCAGCATGGAGGTACCATTCTTTTGGCATATCTTTGTTTTTGCCTTGGAAATTCCCAGAAATGGCAAGAAAGCATCCTGCAAGTTAAGGAAAGGGGTTCCACTTGACTCCTTTAAGAGAGTCCCTTGTGACAGTGACACAGTCTACAGAGGGTAATAAAGAGGATAATGAAGAAGCCTATTTGCCAAGTCCTTGCCATGGTAAATTTTAAAAAATTAAAAACTGGTCAGACTTGGCACTGAAACTAATGATAATAATATGTGTCTGGAAAATGGGTTAACGTGATTAATACAGAGGAGCGACATTATTTCATCTCCTTAGTCCTTTCCAGTTAGATTAAGACTGTGTAGAAATACCCCTTCGTCCACTACCGCTGCTCCATCAGGGCCTGCTGGGTGGAGAGGGGCCCTATAGGCTTGATGACACCCTGTTCTAGCCCCAGCCTCTCAGCCCCATTATCTCTGTACAGTTAAGGACAGAAACAGAGATTAGGATCAAGGGTTCTCTGACATTACAGATTTGTATTGTTGAGTGATCATAGACTAGTGCTGCCAATAGCCTTTGCTTTTGCAGCTCTGTGGGGAGAGGAAGCATATAAGACAGAGAGGACCTGCGAAGTTGTGACACAGAGCATTTCAGGTGTTCTGAAAGGGCCCTCAGTCTCTAACAGTAGAAATATGCATATGTGTTCACAACAAAACCATTCTTGCCAACATCAATGAAAAGAGTTTTGAAGGGACTGTACCTTGGCATTTAGCTGGATACAATTGAATTTTTTCAGGTGCTGATTTGTAAACTAACAACTTTAGAAAAGCTCTTTGTTGCTTTACAAACGTGAAGTGGTGTGATTCCTCTGGGAATTCTGAACAAGCAAATATTTTTGTTAGACGTGGCAGTGTTTTACAGGAATGTTACTTTCATTGGTTTCAGTGTAAATCCTGAGAAGAATTTTTTATTTCACATGGAAAGGGGCTGCCAAAGCATCCCATCTGGGTTACAGAAATCAAGCCTATTAATATGAGAATTACATACACATCTCCTAAGGCGTGGATGGGAGAATAAACTTCATACTCTGTATATGCAGTAGCTATCTTAACATGATAGATTTTCAATGCTCTATAGGACCCATTACTGTGTTTTGGGCCAATAGTCCATGAATTTGAAGGATTTATACAATGGACCATAACAGCTCCTTAGGCACGATTATGTCCCATCAGATGAAAAAATGTCTTTTTAAAACCTTCCTATTAACCTGTTTGCTCCATAGACCATAATCCTTTGAAGGTTAAGTTATATACATAGCAAAATGGGCCAAATCACCTCATTTTGTGTTTTAAAATGTATTTATGGTAAAAAAGCTCTCCAAAATGGGAGAGTGGAAATTGTACCCAAGAGTACCATCAAATCAAGGTGATTTTTAAATGTGAGCAACAGGCACTACTTGCAATTTCTGCGAAGGAGAGAAATCTTGATAATCCAAAGATAACACCTATTCCTTCATGTACAATTTACACTCACAATCATCCAAAAATAGATCAAACAATTGAATACAACCTAAGCAGTCAAATAGCTTAACAGCTCTCAGATCTTGGGCAGACACAAAGAATCATGGTAAAGGTGTAAGCTACAAATTGAACTGAAAAACGTTAAAATATTTCATGTTGTATGTATGTTATCTACGTTTGGTATTTATATGAGAAAAAATAGGTCACGTGAACTTTGAATTCTTGATATAATTTTACTCTTTTCACAAATACTATTGTACCTAGTGTTTTGTTGAATACAGGTTAGGTATTCTGTGCATTTAAATTAATGTATTGACGAAATCTAGATTGTTAGTTTAATATCTCTCTCAGAAAATAGGAGGCTACTGGTACCATTGCCTTAATCCAAAAAAGCAACTATAAATAAGGAGTTGCTGGGGAGAAGTATTTGATGATCAAGGCATTGCTATACTGCTCATGATGAACCACAAATGGACCTGCCACTCCTAACACCTAGAACCAGTCCTGACAGATATGGTCGCTCTCATTTCAAAGTTAAGTACTGATGGCAGAGAAATGTTTAAGATTTGGAGTGTGTATAGGCTAAACTGTTCCATTAAAATAGTTGAGAAAAGAGTAGTGAATGGGTCAATTCAGAGAAAAGATTCTTAGTCTTTTTCAGTCAGGTGCTTTGGTGATTGTCTTTCTACTGCTATCCTTACAAGTTTCCTTCTTCCTTTATATTCCTGCTAGTGATGTTCACTGCTTTTTCGTAAGTTTTGGAAAAGTACTTTAACATCTTTGGAGAAATGACAATATGATTCTAAAGAGAAATAGAAAATAAACACGATATAAATAGAGGAACAGAAAAGAAATGTCTAGAACTGCCCAAAAGTCCTCTTCTCTTTCGCAAATGCAGAGGTAGGAAGAATGGACAAGATAATAAAAAATAACCAGAAAAATTACACCCTTTAGTTAAAAAAGAATCTCCATTTTCTTACTCAAATCCATTAGTCTTCTGTACCACACCGAACCCCTATCAGCATATGCAGTGTGGTAGTACACATCCTTACTATCTCATGGTGCAGTTCTCCTTCGGATAGAGATCTGTAAATGGATTTAATTATAATATGGATTCCCTTCTCATCTGTATGCTATGCCAGCTCATTTGTGAGCCTATGCATTATTAAATATGTTGTGATAATTAGGAAGGCTAAACTTAAAGTAATCCTTACTTAACCTAATATAAACAACCAGTGCAGTTGTGTTGTCTTTCTAGACATTTCCCCTCAATGGTAGAGAAATTAAAACTGGAAAAATCCAAATAGTTTTTTTTCTCCTTCTCTTTTCTATTACCTGGCATGATAGAGGCCCATCTTCATTCACCTCAGCTCTTTCTTTTAAAAATATGCAGGAGGGGTGGGGGGTAAATTGCTGTTGCAAAGACCCCCAAGATCATTGGCTTCCTCTGTGCCTTCATTTTGGGCTGATGGTCCCATATAACAACTTGGTAGAAAGATTCTCTCATTCTGCTTCCCTAAGCATTTATGATCTGCTCTTATGAAGCACACCTGAGGATTGAATCAGCAAAGGCACATGGCTGAAATGCCTGTGGGTCTACTCTTATTCCCAAGCTGTAATTGGAGTTGTGTTGAGACCGAGAACAGGAGTATCAAACTTCCACGAGAACTATAGGAATTCCACTCTTCTCTCTTATTTTGGAGGACTGTGGGAATGCTTTTCAGAAGGAAAATAATATTTAATTACATTAGATATTACTCAAATCTGCATCTTGACATTGGGGTAATGTTCTCACTTCCTCTTCAAATGGACCATTCATCCACTCAAGCTAATAGAGTTTTGCTTTGGTTTTGTTTTCTGTTGTTCTTTCTTGGTGTTTTGTTTTTGTTTTTGTAAAATCCAGTTGTGAATATTTGACAATGCAAATGCCACACACATATTCATGAATATAAATGTTCTCTGACTTTAGGCCTGACACAGCCTGCAAGTGGAAAACTTCTGTTGAAAGGATTTTATCTTACTCCTTTGTAAACCACTAATAACAACATTTTTTTTAGTGGATTAATCTTCTGAAGGATATAGTGAATGTAGGAGCATTGTATACCTCTTGTTACAAAATTTTTGCCATCTTCTATGATTCAAGTTTGTTAAAGAGGAATGATATTGAGAGTTTAATACCAAAATCTCTCTCAACTTTTTGTATTCTAAGCAGTCATGATTGTGACCTATTTTGAGCTCTGTGTTACCAGACCAGCATATTAGTTATGCATAGCTCTGCAGAAGATAACATATTAGAAAGAGAAAGAGAGAGAGAAAGAGAGAGGGAGAGAGAATGAGAGAAAGAGAGAGAATGAGAGAAAGAGAGAGAGAGAGAGCTAACCTTCTTCCCCCACCTTCTCTCAAGCAAAAACATGCACCAGTCACACTGCTGAGCATTAGGTAAACCTAATGTTGCCCTTGATGGAAGAAAAATATCAGGTTCATTAATATTGTAAATAATATAATCAATTGGGAACACATTGTGTCAACTACACATTAGAAACATTTGCTTTTAAAACCTTTCCCAGCAATTACCCAATTGGTATTTATAAATTACAATCACACACACAGATCAAGGAAAATCACTAGAGCAATTACCTATGCATGAATGATTTCACCTTTCAGGACACCAGTAAAAGTAAGACATCAAATAAAACTAGTTTATCTTTCTCTGTGGTCTAGAGATTGAAAGCTAGTCACGCTTAAAAATTAGCATTAATGTTCCAGGCTAAGGTCATGTGCCCATCCCAGTAATTCACAAGTAAAGAAAAGAAATAAAGGAAAGGATAGAAGAAAATTGGAAAATAGAACAGAAAGAAGGTAGCCAACATTATATTAGTCTATAAAACTTTAAAGCAGATACGCAAAAATGTATCTGCCCTTTTCATAAAACGAATTGCAGAAATAATTGGTAACTAGCATCAGATCCCTGGCTGGAAATAGTTTCTGAAACAAAGACTGAAGACCTTTGTGTGCACACCAAAAAAGTTATCTCATACAACATGAAATTCCACTATTCCATAAGACCTAGGATACACCAACCATCTTTAAAGTTCTGGACACAGCCTGGTTCCCATGAAAAAATAGATTTCCTCCTTTTACTTCAGTTATAAGGTGGTAAGGTTTGGGGAGGAGTGATGGGAAGGTAATGGAGAAGTACTGAATCTTTGAGGAAAGTACTGGTGCAAGTATTTTATGATTACTGGCCCGCTTGTATTACTCAGATTCTCTGCGAAGCTTCAGTTTGTATGATTGCAAATCATCATGAACCATAAATGATTTAAAAATACATGATAATGTTGAAGCTACAAGCTACCCAATAATTATCCCTGGCAGTTGATGTAGCTGTTTGATAGATAATAAATGTTTTAAAGTAGAGATGTCACTGCTTAATCGAATTCCCTACAAAGTCACACTTTTACTACATTTTCTATATGTTGTCTCTGGCTTGATGCCTAGGCTGTTTCTGTAAGGAAAAGCACAGTGGATCAAAATAGATTGTGCGGGACACCTGGGTGGCTCAGCAGTTAAGCGCCTGCCTTCAGCTCAGGGCCTGATCCTGGAGTTCTGGGATCGAGTCCCATATCAGACTCCCCGTATGGAACCTGCTTTTCCCTCTGCCTATGTCTCTGCCTCTCTCTGTGTGTCTCCCATGAATAAATAAATTAAATCTTCTTAAAAAATAGATTATGCAATGAATTAAACTACTCTAATGTCTCATTCAGGACCAGAAATGATGAACTGATTGATGGTGAGACATTTCTCCTGCTCAGCTAATGTTACTCTAGCCATGTTGGGTTTCTTCAAACCTGAGAGGTTCATGACCTTCTCAGGCTCTTGTTCTTTCCTCTGCCTCATATGTTCCTCACATATTCTCTCATGGTTCATTCAGATCTCTCACCCAAACTCCATCTCCCAGTGATTGCTCCCCTTTTTTTCCACGTCCCTTATCACTCCATCCTCTTACCATGCTCTATTTTCCTGCATAGGACTTAAATCATTCTCCGAATTTGTCATGTACATTTATCTGTATACTATAATATAAATTATAGAAGATTTAGAATTTTGTCTCTCCTGTTTGCTGCTTTCATCATCATTATCTGTCATATAGAAGACATGCAATGTATAAATTGAGAATAAATGCATTTACTGGTTATCCATACGTACAATCCAGCAAATAGTTATTGACCTCATAGTTGGTTGTACCCCCAATGGTAGTTCTAAACTCTTCACACTATTGGGGTTCTACTGACATTCTTATTGCAATGAACCATACACACAAATCTTAAATGCAGGCAGTGAGGTCTTCATCCTAGGATATATAACAATACTTATCTGGAAGAAAACAATGAGAGAAACAAAACATTGCATTGTGTAACGTGCTTGCTTTGACCCTAGATAATCAAAACCCCAACACAACCCTTCCTAACCAGAGATGTACCTGTTCCCCATTCTTGTGAAAACTCTTAACGTGTTTATTTATTTGTGCCATACCTGGGCAGCAAGGAGTCTTATTTTCAAATTGTATCAGTTTGTGTCATAACCTTAATGTTACTTAAAGCTACACCTCTAGGAAAACCTGTTTAAAATGAAAATAATTACTTAAGTATAGTGCTTATATTTTGGAATTTTGGAAATGTAATCAGGGTAGACAGCGACTACTTTGTGTTACAAATCTCAATGTGAAATTTCAGAAATCCTCCCTGCATTAAAAATGAATTAACTGTGTGATTATTAATTGTGCATATTCCAATCCCTTTGTGCTGTACTGCATGTTTCTTGAATCTCATTTGAATCCTTTGGCTAAGTAATGTGTCAAGGGGGGTACGAGCCTGAATGCCTGAGTTATTTAAAAGGCAGGACAGCACTTCCAGATTAGAATACCAATGAGTGGGGTTAAAAAGGCTCTACTGTAGTTGGAGGGCAGCTCTCAGTCTGAGAAGTACCTGAAAAGGACCTCTATGGACTAATTTTCAGAATCACATTGTAATGTGGGCTCATGTCAATCATCAGAACAGACAGCTTCATCCCATGATATAAACTAGTTATACATTCAAGAGCTGCCAGACGATCTTCATTAAAAAGGGACTTAGCATTAAAGGAAGAAGGTTGTTTTATTATAATACTTCAAACACAGTTTTTTGTTTTATATGTTCTCAGAATTCTTTTTTGTTCTTTGCTACAATATCAAAAAAGTACCACAGAAGAAGGAAAACATTAAATATTCCATTTTTTAATAGGAATCAAGGAAGCTTTCTGGTTTAAGGCATTAAAATCATATACATTTTTCCTAAATTTATTCATGGCTTTGAATAACAAAAAGAAATCTCTAGATGTAATAGGAGGATGTTTTTAATCTTTTGTGGGAAGGGATTTGCAGAGCTGACTACTCAAGGTAAAATATCTACTGGCAAAGTATATCAGTGAGAGCTTTATACATATAAATTTGTATAAAAGCTTTGGGCTCTCCACAGCTTCCAGATACCAGTTAGATATTACAATTGATGTCATTAAAATTTAATATAATTGTGTTAGGAGGAAAACAGGAACAATATCCGTGTAAGTAAATCATTGACATTGTAATCTAGTATTTAAAGAAAACTTAACAGGGGTTTAATAAAACAGATAAACGTATCTTTTTACTTATGTTCCAAAGTGTCATATCAAAACCTTCATTTAAACATATTTGTACAAGTCAGGTAACCTCTTCAACATATCCATCACATATACTTATTTACCTAAATCATCTCATTTCTATTACGAAAAATGTCACAGCAAATGGTTTGGTAAATGGAATTAAAACAATTATATAGTCTCCCCAAAACAAGGTGTTTGCCTCATTGGCTACAATCAGTTTTCAGTGAAGAAGATATGATATTATGAACCATATTCTCTCCTTCAATTCCAGGGCACGGAACTTCACCTGGCTTTCCTCATTGAACAGTGCTCCCGATAGATATATAGATAATTCATCATAAAACACAATTTACAACTTCTCCTTATGACACAATCACACTATTTGTTCATTTTTGGTGCTTCCCTTCTAAAGTCCACCTGAAGCAAAATCACTAAACCTACTTAGGAAAGCCAGGGGATTGTCCTGGTGGGGACATTCTCCCACAGTCAAGACAGAGAAAACTTACTTAAAGGTCTTTTGATGCTCAAAGACCAAGTGCTATGAAAAAAAAAAAAAAGCATATTTGAAGCCTCTGTCTTCACTGTTTCTCCCACGCAGGATATTATTATGCTGCATAATAATAATAATAAAATTACTCACTTATCATCTTCTTGTGAACAGGCTCCAAAATTCACAGCATAAAAAGGACTTAGCATCCTTTCAATATTTTTATTATTCACAACATTCAGAGCAGGTAGTAATTTCAGCAGCCAAAATTTGAAAGAAATCGTATATTAAATTTTTGTCTGATTCCCACAGTACTGTGGGAAGATGCAAGATGGAAGGAGAAAAGAGAGGAATGTTACATATATCGCATGTACTTTCTCTCCTCTTCAGATTTCTCTGTTCTGTGGCTTTATACCCTGACATATTGTTGTTTTACCTACATTCATCATATCTGGCTAGTGATAAAAACTCAGAAACACACTTTACCACATAAATTTTAAAAATATCAAAGAAAAAATGTCATGTGGTGCCCACGTATCATTTTGATGGTAAGTTACTGAAAAATTGGCTGGAAACACACAAAATGGAGCTGCATGTAAACTGGACTTGAATTTACTGCTTCTTGTTACTGGATTCAGGGTAAAAAAGTGCTAATGGATTGAATTTTGCTGTTTGTTCAAAATATTTCAATACAAAAATCATTTAAAAAGATTAAATCTTGTTCTTAAGTTAAATGGCTGGGATTCATGGTTCAGACTTACGATCTGGGAATACCTGAGTAAATTAAATTCTATTCTAACTAGTTTTAAATATCACAGAAAAAAAAACAGAAAAAGCCTATGCCATCTATACTCCAGTTAGATTTCCATCTCCATGAGAGTGTATTTTATGCATTTTTAAATTAATCTTTACCTTTCTGGTTAAAGATAGTTTTATGATCAAATATTCACAGCAGTCTGAAATAAAATATTTTCTTAAATTTTATCATATTTTAAGATATTTAATTAGTTTTAAGTTAAAAATTAACAGTTAATTGACATATTTTAAATTTTATTTTATTTTTTGTTTATTTTCCCTTATCTAAACTTCTAAAGAAAACTGGGTTGAAACACAATGTTCCTTTTTTACTTAGCGCTTCTGTTCTATATCCTGCCACCATACAAGCCCCACCATAACTCTTTTGACTTCAATACATGGATCTGATACCAAGACATCTAGCTATTAGATGAGTATATTTCTTGAAGGACACAGTAACTTTGCTCATTAATACATATATTGATCAGATATTTTTAATACACTGTTCAAGGACCACGGTCTTTAGCACATGAAATAACCAAAAGCTCATCAGTCACTGAACAAAAAAATACCTTGAATACTAATATCTTATTTTATACGGAAGCAGCTTCTGAGAAAATCTCAATGTGTATTCTCTTTTCCTTATAGAGCTTCTACTTACTATTTCCATACCATGGTGACTTCTTATTAAATATTGCTATGGAATCAAAGCCACAAAGGAACAAATCTATTTATTCTATGATTATTCAAAACTCTTTAGTCTAAACTTGAGTAAAAGGAAAAGCAAAGCAGTTGTGTTCTATGAATCTTTAAGGTGTCATTGCAAGCCCAATTTTGTCTCTACTGGGGTTTATGAAAGGAGTTATGAGATTTGTAGGAGTACACAAATGTATTGAAATACATGATTGGATCAGTAGAGACTAAAATTCCAGCTGGAGAAAGTAAAGACCTGCATGACTTTATTTCATATTATATATATGTATATATGTAATGTGTATATAGACACACACATACATACTACAATAAATACACAATACAATGAAATACACAAATATATATGTATACATACACATAGATATATTTGTGTATTTTATAAATCTATTTCATATACTATATATTTCTTTTTTTTAATTTATTTTTTATTGGTGTTCAATTTACTAACATCATATACTATATATTTCTTAAGTCTTGGTGTATGAAGCACTTTCTTGATGCTTAGTAGAGATGATTGACTAATTTTGAATAAAAATACATTCTTCCTGTAAGGGAAGAAGTATACATATATATACACACATAGATGTGTATATATATACACACATGCATGCATGTGTACATATTAAATACATATACATACGTGTACCTCCACATATATAAATATATATTTATGTGCATACACATATATACTTATACATGTATATATACACACACATATAGGGGAAACATATATGTTTTAATGTATATAAATGTTTACATGTCTTAGAAGCCTATGTGCGTATAAATGTCTGCATGAAATATATATTTAATGATGATGTTGGTCAAAAACAACAGTAATTTACATAAATTAGAATGTACAACCAAGAAGAAAACATATTCAGATTTATTCAAATACATCCTTGCGAGCCTCCTGTCTGTCGAAATATTACCAACTTCATTATCACAAATTTAAAAGGAAGGGAAAGATAGAGGACAGAAATGGGAGGGAGAGATAGATACCGAAGCAAAGAAGCATAAATAGAGCTGATCTAACCTGACAGTCCTTTACTGAGGTTCAGGAAGCTTTCAATGATAGTATTCAAAACAGGCTTCCATGCAACAGCAGTAAAGACACCATCAACAGCCACTTCAGGCAGTTCCGATAGAGCTTTCCTCCGAGGATGGAAAGAAGTGATAAGTGGAATGCCGCTGTAAGCATCAGGACTTAGAAAGATTTCTCTACTTTATATATTGATGGCCACGTTGAAAGAATGTGCAGCAAGGTGAGAATCTTGCTGGTGAAACAAAAAACCAAGGAAAGGCGGTCAATAAAAAGGTGGGTAGCAGTGCAGTTGCCCGATGAGAAACCTTGAAGTTAAATGGCATTTTGCAATTCACTGTAAAAGGAAGAATCTGAGCCTGAACAAGAAGAATCTCAAAAGAATTCTCCATTTACAAATGTGCCTTCAGAAAAACTGAACGCGGAAAAAGGAACAGGCTCCAGACCCGATGATACTTCATCACTGCCTCCAGATGAAGAGTGAAACAACTGTTTAATCTTGTAGAGATACTTCTTGGCCCTTGTGTGAAAAATTTGGGGACTTAAGGAAAATTTGACTCTGTACTAGTTGTTTAGATTTTCAGGATCAGCAAACTGTTTCCAACTTTAAGCCCCCAAACAGTATGTAATACTAATGAAGCTCTTTTAGAATTATTATCTTTAAAGAGAGATAGCTTTTCTAAATCTAGGGACAAATGAAGTGAGAGTGAATTTCATGTTTCTGGAATTTCTCTCTTTGATAAACATAATGATAGATGTAAACTGTGGCTTATTTGTTTATTCACTTATGGAGGATGCACGTACACATGTATTTATCATTTATCTGGAATATGACAACAGGCTACTCTTTCAAAATACGTGTCAGTACCACTTTTTGGTAAAACGTGGCCGAATCTTTTTCAGTTTTTATGTTTGTTTGCCTTTTATAAGGTAACCAAATTTGTTGGTTTGTGTTTTGATTATCTGGGGGGAGGTCATATTATTACTCCATCAATGAAATTGTTCGCACTAACCAAATAGGGGCAAAGAGAAACAACATTCCCTCTTTTAATTTCCTTGCAGAAATGAGGTCACACTCTACATCTTCTTAACAGAAACAGGATAAAACATACGTCTGAAATATTTTAGTCAATTAGGAAAATCCACTCAGAAGCAGTATATTCTTCAAATTATGGCATGATAGTTCCCCATAATTCTACCGGGACAGAGATGCTATTTAAAGAAACTCTGTGGTTTGAGGAATGACGATAGGACAAAGAAATGTACACAATCCTGAAGGGAGCCAAAAGGACAGATGCTGCAGGCTATCTGAGCTTCTGTTAAATATGAGAACCAAGGGGCATGAACTTTAGCTAGAGAATGGCCGAGCACTAGAAAGTGCTTCCAACTCTTTTGCAATTGCCCTTTGCGGAATAAACAGCCCAGGAAAAAAGATAACAAGCAGCATACACAACAAGAAGGTGGACAAGTGGCTCTGGACAGTGCAATGGGCAATTTAATGAGTAGAAATCCTCAATGTGCTATTTTCACGTTAAGTATGTATATGGATGCTCCTAAAATGGACATTTCCATGATAGCGAAAAATATTTTTAGGAAGTTCGGAGTACCTATATGTTAGGGGCTTAAAATCATGCTGTTGAAGCTAAATATTTATCTTTAAAAAATTTGCAGCTAAGGAATACCTTATGGGAATTATTAAGAAATCAAAAATGTTTCTGTCTGGGAAAATTGTTTTTACACATACATAGTTTTATAGTTTATATATTTATAAACTTGTTTTATATATATACTATATATATGCATATATATACAAATGTACCAGTTTTATATATATATATAATATATAAATATATATAAATAAAACTTTTATTTTATTTTTATATATATATAAATAAACTGGTACATTTGTAGTCTCCGCATCTAGTCCATCTGCTAAAAATGAAGTTCATTTCTTTAAGTAGTCTGTAATTATTCAATTCCTTTCCTCTTATCAGGTATCCATAGGACAGAGGAGGTTACATAGTTAACAAAAATAGCAATTAATTTTGCCCTCATGAAGCACTTAGGAGGCATCAGGAATCACGATACTGTAGAATTGTTACAGCCGGATAGGGCCTTCTAGCCAACTCCTCTCCTTCTGAAGACCTCAAGTAGAAATGGGAAGCCATTTACCTCTAGTTTTGTGATCAGAGCATCCAGATCCCCAATCCACTATCTTTTAAAATTTACTGAAAAGGGGATGCCTGGGGAGGGGGCGGTCAGCCGTTGAGCATCTATCTGCCTTCTGCCCAGGGCATGATCCCTGCGGTCCTGGGATCGAGCCCCGCATGGGGCTCCCTTCATGGCGCCTGCTTCTCCCTCTGCCTGTGTCTCTACCTCTCTTTGTGTCTTTCATGAATAAATAAATTAAATCTTTTAAAAAATTCTACTAAATAGGATGATATATAAAGTGCTTAGCACACCGCCTGGCACAGAGGTAGCACCTAACAATTGCTGCCAAAGTCCTAGAAAGAGCAACAGGTGGAGATGAATAGAGACACACTGTATGTGCAGAGGAACACAGGCTCCAACTCTGACCGTAAGACAAGAGGTCCAGCGAAGGTTCAGGTAAGGCTAACGAGTATCAGGCTACTTTCCAAAATTTTTTAGACTTCCTTTAAGTTATCAAGCAAATGCTGGTTTGGGTGGCCAACCACTAAGCCAGCTCGCAACTGATCCCTCTAGCTTGGTGGGAGCAGAATGGCCTCCAATCCCTACTTCTTATCCTATACCAGTGTGGGTGCTTCTCCACTGAAGAGACCATTTTACAAGTTCATATGGCAAGCACCTCTCACGTAATAGGTTCTCCATAAAAGGTGCTCCATAATAGATGAATCAAAGGACAGCACATAGGGATGCCTGGGGGGCTCAGTGGTTGAGTGTCTGCCTTCATTTCAGGTCATGATCCCAGAGCCCTGGGATAGAGCCCAACATCAGGGCTCTCTGCACAGGGCGGGAGTCTGCTTCTCCCTCTCCCTCCACCTCCTCCCCCTGGCTTGTGCGCCCTCTCTCTCAAATAAATAAAATCTTAAAAAAAAAAAAAAAAAAAAAGACAGCAGATAAACAATCATGAAGTAATAGGAAAAGTCTAACTCAGAAAACCCCAATGTTAATGATCAGGATTGTGCTTTTCTCAAACGAGGAAATGCACTCTGCACCCCTCACTCACAAACATTTTGCTTGCAGAGTTATGGACACGGGTATGTTTTTCATGGCTGTTTTGGGAGCCGAACCATACCTTTCAGTTCAAATGAACGTGTTGTGGGCAGGTGCTCCCTGGTCCCTCACTGATTATCGAGAGTGACCTAAGGGTTTTTAACCTTCAGGACAGAGTTTTCCATTTGCATAGTCTCATCTTGATAGAGCGCCCCTTGTTTGACCAACCAGCCCAGCTCGCCTGTCTGGAGCTAAAGATGCTTAAGGCAAAAAAAATTCTAATTCAGCTAGTTTATACTTTTTAACATGTCTGGAAAACTGTAGAGTTAATGGTTGCAAACCATTTTCATTACTTTAGTCGAGGGATCACTTTTTTTTTTTTTTCATTTTCAAAATGTGCCTATGGGAAAAAGGAAAAAGGGAGAGGCCTGTGAATTCAGCTCCTCATCTCCCTTTGTGGTAGCTGTTAAGCGAGTGCATTAGTAGGAAAGAGAAAGGATAATAGGGCTAGTAATTGGCAGGGCTGTCCAACTACACCTCTCCTCTCTCCCACCACTTGGCCCTGCCCAATTTATCTCTTCCCTAGCCCCTTGATGCCTCATCTCTTCACCAAACTTTTACAAAGTTGCCCCCTGTATCTGGTGGCTTGTTATGTAAGGATTTTCATCAAAGCTTCCACATGAATGTCCTTCCACTTGTTAAATCAATATTAAAACAAGAAAGAACCCCTAGTTTAAAGCGTCCTTGTTGCCAGTCCCCCAGCTGGATGGCCACCGCCAATGGTAAGTGGTGAGGGAAAAGTATAATTAAAACTTAACTTTCAAATAGAGCTCATAGTTTATACCCAGTCAGAAGCTCTTTTCACCACGTGAACTTTCAGGTGGCTGTTCTGAACAAAATAGGTGCTGATTCCTTTTATGTGAAACCCTTAAGATAACTTTAACATGGTCCTTTGCAGTTTAATTTATCATAAATTCTGGCACCATTTATCACTAAATGCAAAATGATGAAGAAATGGCTCTATTAAATCTGAATAACTACTGAATTAAAAAGCTGTTAAATGAGTTGAAGCACATAGTACTGTTAACAATATGTGGAAGTGTGTTTGGCTGGAATAAATTACTTTCACAGTCATCATTTGAAGAGTCTACCTTTGGAGAAATATGTTCAAAATTTCACATCTTGATTCTCTGACTAAATCCACATGTACTGCTAATGTAGTTTTAAATTGACTTCACAGAGAACGTGAGAAAATGCCTGGTCTGAAATTCTTAAGTATCAAAACAAAACTCCTCTATTTAAAAACTGAGGCAAAGGCGACTTTAGAACAGGCATGTAAAATCTAATAGCAAATGCCAATTAAGATATATTTTATTTGCCCACTGTTAATCTTTCGAGAAACGGCTTTGTGATATTTTCATGTGATCTAGCACACTAATTTTTCAACAATAGCTCTCCTGAGACAAGTATTTTAGCATCACCCATCCACAGCACTTTTTAAATAATAACACAAGGGTCAGTTCAAACACCTAACAGATTGATTTTTATTCTGAGAAATTAGTTGGCAATTGTAAACAGAGTATTGTTCAAAGTAGGGCTCTCTCACATAATCTGAATGCATTTATATTCTGAAAAGCATTAACAAAAAAGGCTTAAGTGGCAAGACATTTATGAACTTCACAATATAGTATCTGGACTCTAGACTTTGACAAAAAGCATTCCTAGGATCTGTGCTGATAGAGCACTGTACTCCAAGTATGTCCCTTTGCAGGGTTTTAGCACTTAGAGAGGGTGTTCTTAATCCTTACCCACATGAGGGCACTTCCTAATGTCTTTAATTATCACCCTGGTATTGTGATTAGAAACAAAGACTTTTCAATAATAGTGTCCTGTTGCATGTTTAGAGATATTTCGGTGTGAAATCTTTAATAAAGAGGATTTGTGAATGAACTTAATTAGCCCTGTTAAAAACATCCACAGAACAGCAATCTCATGTCCACAGAGAGGGCTGTGTCTTGGCATAGGGCAGGTTCCCAGGGGAAGACTTTCTCTGTGAAAAGCAAAGGTACTATTGTTGGAGAAAGCACAAGCTTTATTTTTATATGTTTACCAAATACAATATCTGGTTTATAGAAAGCAATTTATTCCACTATTCTCAAAGCCAACCAGATATGTTGTTTTACAGGGTTTACAAAAAGATCTATGGACACAATGCTAATTTACACACGCACGGGTGTAGGTGCACGCATGTACACACACAAAGAGGCAACTTCTTAAATTCTAAAGTGGTATAGACATACTTTTGTCTTTGTCTTTCTTTGTTTCAAAGGAAACTATATAACTATGTAGAAAAGAAAGCATATATCAATAATGCCTATTTATGCAACATTGGCTTCTTCTTTTTTGTTCTCATGCACCCTTTCTCATCCTCCCTTCTGTCACCCGGACCGCCCCAGAAAAAGAGTTGATAGTCTCTAGGTTACTATCTGCAGTGAAACAGAGAGGGAAAGAAGGATAGACCACAGAAATTAGGAGATTGAGTGGAGGGAGTAGAGTATTTACCTTCTGAGTGCAAAGGATAGAAGGCCAGTCTCTGAGACCTGCAATAGACTCTTGTAGGCTTCAGTAGGTCTTGGGGGACTTCCATTCTGGTCCCCACATTATTTTCTCTTCTCCCCTTTGATTCCCTCTGGGAGTGCTTTCTGCTTGGGATATACCCTTTAATTCTACAAAGTTAAGGAGCCTTGGGGGGAGGGACCAGATTAGGGAAAACTATTAAGTCTGTTGTAGAGCTCAAAACTCTACTTATTTGCTTGCTGGTTTATTTTCTTAGATTTCTATTGTACCTTTCCTGTCCTCGTTTAATTGGAGAAAATAGCAGGCAATGATTCAAGGGTAGTAATCTAAGATTAAAGTTTTTCATTTCTCAGAATCTTCCTCATGCTATAATGCTGGGTGTGTATGTGTGTTACATGAAGGATTCTTCAAGCATACACATTGAGGAATCTAATTAAGTGACATCATCCGAACTAGAAATCTGAAGTCAACTCCTATACTTCCCTTTCAGTCTTTTTCCCAGTGGTAGGAAAAACTCCAAAGATTCCCATTCACCCAAGATCCCTGTACCCTAATTTTTGAGTCAAATGCTAATCTAGGAAGTTCTATAAAGGGATGTTGCAGATGGAGCTAAGGTAAGTAATCAGCTAACCTTCAAATAGGGGGAATATCTAGGTAGAAAAAATGCAATCACATGAACCCTTACAAAATAGAAGAGAAAGGCAGAAGAGTCAATCAGAGAAATGAAGCAGTGCAAGAAGAATCCAACACACCACGATTCTGAGACACAGGGGGCTATGTGGAAGGACCACAGGGATGCTGTTAGAAGTTCAGGGACATCCTCAGAAGATAGATAGCAAGAAACAGAGACCTTAGTTCTACAACCACATGGAATAGAATTCAGTAAACAGCCTAAGGAGCCTGGAGACAATCTCTCTTGGAGCCTCCAGCCCTCCTGAACACCTTGATTTCAGCCTTGTGAGACTAGAGGCAAAGGACCCAGGGGAGCACCATGAATTTCTGAACTGTGAGATAATAATAAATGGCTATATTTTTTTTAACTGCCAAATTTGTAGTACTTTGTTATGACAGCAATAGCAAGCTAATACACTCCATTTATTCTGACATTAAGTTCCCTTCTGTCTCTTTTATGTCTGGAATCCACCCTTTCCTCTCTTCGTTCATTGCCAGTACACCACCAAATTCTTGTAATTCCTTCGCTGCATTAGCAAAATACTCCTAACAGGTTCCCCCTTTTTATCTTCCTTTATCCTCAATATATTCACCTTAGTGCTGTAGGCATATTGTTTTTGAAACACAAATCTATGGCTTTTATGTCCAGATGGTGGATTTGTGGCACACAATGATTTATCCAAGATCCAATTAAGACAATATTATATAACACTTTAAAGCCATAAACCCATAATTTATAAAAACAAATGGAAGAAAAGTCTATAAGTGGCTAAAAAAATTATCACACATTTCTAGAAAGTGGAAAGCAGATAGACGATTGGTGATTCATGAAGCAGGACATGACCAACTGCTTGGATCCTTGTAAAGGGTTCCACAATCAGAAGCGGGAGGGGCAGTACCTACCGCTTAGGCAGTACCTACCTAAGCTCAGTAGAGAACCCTGGAGTTTGCAAGGGCAAAGTACAACTGGGAAGAGGAGGGTGGGGGGATGAAGAAGGGGTTGAAATCATAAGGCCTAATGAAAAGCCAAAAACATAACTGTTAAATTGAATTCTCACTTCCTCCACTTTCTGTGCACAGAACAAATGTTCTACTTAAAGGAAGTGAGCAAACTACCTGTGGAGGATAGGGAATTAGATAAAGTGTGTAGCTGGAGCACACAGAACAGTAGCATTTTCATTATGGGTGGGCCACAGGCATGGCCAATGGCAGACTCATTGACAACTCCCTAGGTAGTGAAGCCTGCCAGAAGACAAGCAGATTTTCTCTCATTTCCTTCTTAAATATGAATAATCTAATAAGGATTGTGAGACATTTGATGAAATTCTAGAATACAAAAGAGAAATTTCAGAGGAAACATAATTTAATGAATACAAGATTTTGCTTGAAGCTCTAAATAGTATACTCAGAAAGATTTAAGAAGATACTACAACCATGAAACAAACACACAAATATGATGTTATGAATAGAAAAGGAATCACAGAGAAGGAGGGAGAAATTTTACAGGCTAAAAATGTGATTATAAAAAATCATAGATGGGTTTGAAGAGAAAAATCAATAATCAAGAAGTTGAAAATAAATCAGAAAATATAAATAAAAATTATTTTAAAGGTATAGAGGATTAGTCCAGAAATTTTATAATCATGCTATTAGGAATTCCAAGAAGTAACTAATAATTAGCAAAGGATTGCCCAAGGCCAAAGGACACAAGCCTTTAAATGGAAAGTGTCCAACACAATTAATAAGAATCAGAACTAGACATATTATTATAAGCTTTCAAAATGCAGACTTAAAACATTTGAAAAGCCCCCAGAATGAAAAATATGTCTCAGTGAGAATCAGGCTGGCATCAGAGTTACCGTCTTCAACAATGGATATTAGGAGAAAGAAGACAAAACTACAATGTTCTGTGGGCAAATAAATTTCAATTAGGTTTCTATACCCAGATTCAATTGTGAGGGTAAAAATAACTATAATTTCAGATTTGAAAGAAATAATAATTTACCTCCTAACTCGTTCTTCTGAAATTATTTAAAATTTGTTCTACCTAAGTAAAGGCAAAAAATACACACACACACAAAAAAGGATAATGTGGTATTCAGGAAATTTTGTGTACAAACCAGGAGAGCAATAAAGACAAGCTGTAGGATGACATGATGTGCCTAGGCCGAGAGAGAATTTAGTCCCAGTGGGAGATGAAGGAAGGAGGTTTCTAAGGGGAAAGAGAGAAGGAATGTCAAAGATTTTATTTTATTATCAATCAACTGGGAATCCTTAAACATGCATTTAAAAGTCCTTAAATATGCCAAAAATGTATGAAAAAAGAAGGCATTAAGAAACTAAAGAAAATGTTGTCCAATAAAAATATGATATCTAAGTAAAGTTTGTAGATGAGCTAATATTAATGTACCAGTGTTAATTTCTTAGATTTGATCATTTTATGATGGGTACGCAAGATGTTAACAATAGGAAAATCTGGGTGAAGGATGTACAGAAATTCTCCATACTATTTTTGAAACTTTTATCTAAGTCTAAAATCAATTAAAAACAAAAATAAATTTAAGCAAAAGAAGATATGATGGTTGTATGCTACTTGAATGTACAATGAACAATGATTATGTGGTCAAGATGTAAACAATAGAAACAATAGAAAAGCAATTAGTGTATGATATGACTTTGGTTTTGTCTGCATCAAAAGCAGTGTTACCTGAGTACAGCATTGCCAAGGTAGATGGTCAAAATGTCAAAACCTGTAGCTGCAGCTCCTACCATGATTCATCTCAGAAAATTGCCTACAGTTTGGAAATCGAATTAGGTAAAGTGTTAACTGAAAAATTCAACAACTAAGAGACAAGTATGGAAATTGGGAAGAGTGTGCATGGACAGGAGAATGTTTACATTGTTCAGTGGTTGAAGAAAATCAATGATAATCTATTGGAGTTTCTAATCATGATAAATGTCTGCACAATTGCTGCAGCCAACTCTGTCCCACACTTTCCTTAGACCTGGCAGAAAAAGAAAAATAAGAGCTAAGCCCTAATCTTGACCAAACTCGCTATAAATACATTATGCACAACAGACACTGATCATACCATCTTCATGATATCATGTTTCAAAGATTCAGAACTTATTGATATCCCAGTGAATAACTTGTATATGTAGCCAGCTGTCCTAAAATGGATGAAAAATAATATTTCTGAGTAAAACAACTATTTTCTCACTGATGCTCATGGAACTGAGTGAGTGACCTCCAAAGAAGACCACTTGAATGTGGCCTTTTGCCATGATTGACAAAGATGAGAATCAGGCCAGTGATACGGAATCCATGGACATAGTGGAAAATAAAAAGGATCACCTGACCACCATCATAAATATGATAGCCACAAACTAGGATGTTTTTTGGCCATGAAATGATTGATATTCTTCTCTATGATGGAGATACTTGAGTTTTAGGCCCTCCTGGCTCATGGAATCTTTTCTGACGTACCCATTTCTTGTATCAACATCTTGCATTTTGTGCTTTGATGTAGTTATAGTCACCACTACCATACCTCTCTAGGACCTGACTACAAACATTATAGCGAGAACTACAAGGATCAAACTGTTTCCAAATACTACAATCCAGAATAAAGTCCCAGCAAGCTGAATAAATGTATAGATAGATAGATGATACACATTGTGATTTTTAGCTTTTTGTGTGATATAGATCATACTATATATATTTATATAGTTAATATATCTTTGAATATATATAAATGGAATATATCTTTGAATATATATAAATAGAATATATTACATATAATATATATTTATATACATAAACATACATGTATATGTATATAAATATATGTATGTATATATGTATACAAAATATACATAATGTAAATATATAAATTTTTGTATGTGATGTAAAAAAATCACAAAAAAGGTAAAAATCTCAGTAACTGCCATTTATCCAACTAAAAAAATCATCAGGCATGCAAAGAAGAAAAAAACACAATAGAATAAGCAGAAAAATCAGTCAACCAAAAATGCCCCCCAAGTGGTGCAAAATATATATATACATATATATATGCTATTAGTAAACAAAAAAGTTTTAAAATACTAAAACTGTATTCCATATATTCTAAAGGTAGAAGAAAGATTGAACATGTTAAGTAGAGGCATGTACATTATAAAAAAAAGACTCAAATCAGGCCTCTAGAAACAGAATTATAAGGCCTGAAGTAAAAAATACACTGTTGAGTAGTTTCCTTCAAATCATTAACAAGTGAAAAATCACAGTTTAACATGGAGGAACATCCTGCTAGTAATTACACAATACACATGCGTACATATATGGAAGTAATTCTACATAAAGTGGTTTATACAATGCATTTAAATAGCATCAGATTTAGCAATGTAGCAATTCGTGAACAGATGACAGAAGGGAAAATGTAAAGGGTCAAGAAGATAGGGAAACTATGGCAGCTAATTCCTTCTTAAGGAAATCAAAATATACTACTTCTGTTCAATATATACATACACACACATGTAAATATGGCACTTAAAATTGTATTGGAAAAATGTTACCAAAAATAGTATCATACTGCCTTCGGTAAAATGTAGGAAAAGAAAGCAGGAGCGATATAGGTAATCACCATCTATTATAGCAAGTGGTAATCAGTAATATCTATGGCAGATCAATTAAGAAATCAATTAGCATATTATCTGGAAACAGCAAATACCAGAAAAATGGAAAACGAAAAGGTATAACATATTCCCTCTAGAGAGTGGATGTAGATGGTGTAAATTGAATATTATCTCAAACAAAAGATACTGCAACACTGCCTAGAATCAACTGTGATGGTACATAAAAAGTAATGGGTATTTTAAAATTTTCGACTTTTAGAATAAGTCTATGGACAATGCACTGAAGATTTAATTGAGGTTTTAATTTTAGCTATTTTAAAGTTTATATATATATAAATGAAAAATAATAATGTCACTCCTTTTCCATATTTGTACTTAGAATTTCATTCTCTTGATTAAATGCTTTGGATAGTGGTGATAATATAATGTTTCTCAATTGAAAAAACTTTTTTACTCATGCACAAGCATTTAAAGCATGTGTATATGTGTGTGTGTGTAGTGTTAATGAAGATACTACCTATTTTAATAAAGGTTTTTGTCAGGAATAACGTAGAATGTTATCATTTATTTGTTTCAAAAATAAATTGTTGACGATTATCTTTATATTTTGTTGTCTTTTAGTCTTTCTAAAGCAGCCAATCAGAAAGCCCTGCTTCTGAGATGAGGGACTCGTTAAATAACGAAGATTAACATCCAAGAAGGCTTATAATTAAGCTTCAGTTCTTCAAGCAGAATATTGGCATATTGGACAAGTGACCTAGGAGTGCAAATCTCTAAATGGTTACAAGTAAGCTTAAAATTAATTTCCCACTAAGATGAATGGAAGTTTTTCAACACGAAACCTAGGTTAATGCTATTGTTTTGTAGTGCTGCAGACTCAAACAAGAGAGTTGGTAACAGCTCCTTCAGAGGAGGTAGCTTATCAATACAATCAAGAAAGATTTATTAACTTCTAAAAAAACCCACAAGGTTTGCTTTGTTAACATTGTGAAAAATACTGCAAAATCATTATAATAAATGACATTTCTACTACTATCTGTTTATTTAAAGAATAATATCAACACTGTAATTTGTATAAATTTAAATTTTGAGTTCTTTAGAAAGGGCGAAAAGGGAAATACATTGGTTACATGTAACACAGAAGAATGTTAAATTTTTAAGAAGGAAATATTTTTTGGCAGTAAATTAGAAGAGAAGTCTGTTATATGAGACCTTCTAAGGTAGCATTGACAATAATTTATAGCAAATGTGGAAACAATTTTTATCTGATTCTTTCTTATTAAGAACCTCATAAAAGTCAAAGAAAACATTAAACTACAGCTAAGTAAAAGTGATTTTATAGGCTAAATTAATGCATAATTTTAGTTAATATACAAATTGAGTTTTCCAGTAAACTAACTTTGTATAGGAGTGGAATTTAGTGTAACTGGTGTTCAATGGCAAATAAATATGTTTACTATGTTATTTTATACTGTATCTATTGATTCTGGTTTTAAGTAATCCCAGAAATATATCAGATTATTTAAATTGTATAATTATCTTCTTCCACAACTGTTTGTATGCATCTATGGTATTTGAAGTATCATAAAAGTGGAAGACACAGTTCATTATGGTATTCAATTAACATAACATATACCAAGGCGGGGGGGTTGTGGGTGCATATACAGGTACTCACAGGGATGGACAGATAGGCAGATGGAGACGGGTCAGGGGAGCAATGTCCCATGTCTAGAAGTAATTGACTCTCAGATATTTACTATTCCAAAATATTAAACTCATCCTTTAGATAAACTTACATAAGTTTTTGCGTTTTAACACAAGGTCTGTAATTATAGGCTACATTCTATTATATAACTGAGGTTATCCTGATTGACTAAGAAGTTCTACATTAAATGAACATGAACTCCTAAAAATCAGGTTTCCTTTTCTTGTCTTGTCTTATCTTACCTATCAATATACCAGCCAATGAAAGTCAAAATTGTTAATGCTAGCTCAAGTCAAAATTATGGAAGCAGAGAGAACCAATTAAATACTTCCACAATTACCACTCTCTCACAGTTTGAAGGGCACTCCCCTTCCTCCAACATAACGGTCACTCTTCTTCCCAATCTTCCCTCATCTGGGCTGAAGCAAGAAAAGGGCATGTGCCATAGCTCTCAACGCCCTCTGGGTTCAGAGTTCTGTTCACTATCCCAGGTTTCTGTTGTTTCATTCTCGACTGGCTTGAGCACCAGACTGTTTCTAACAGAGTTTCTCAAAAAGTTTTATCTTTACCTAGCCAGTGGTTAGCCTTTTTCCTTAATTAAGACTTAAACTGAACCTGTGCTTTACGTCAACCACATCTTCCACATCTTCCTAGTAGGTGCCATCTTTGTGCAAAAGCTAAATTATCTCATACAGTTCCTGACATTTCTTCCCTGATAAAAGGGATTAGACTAAATGAACTTTGGGAATTTATAGACAGGGGACAAGAATCCCTGGGTTTGCATGGAGAAACTTAAAGAAGAGAAGATCAGTTAGCAGGGCAGGAGGTAGAAAAAAAACTTGAGTAAGATATTGAGAGAGGCCAAACTGATGAAGGCACATGTTGTAATTATCACAAATATTGGGTAGAAAGCTATTCACAAAGCTATAGAAGCTAACCAAAGGGGCATAAGACTTATACCTCCCGGAAAAGGGAAAGTTAATGGGATCACACCTGAGATACTGAGTATAAATATGTGAAAAAAGAAGGTAGTATGAGGGATGCAGTAAACATAGGGGTTGGTAGTGAAACTTATAAGAATTAGAATAAGTGTCATTATCTAAGTATTTTATTCAGGAAAAATCAACAAGTCATAAGATAGATCACTCATTTACAGAAGTAAATCTACTCTAAGGATTATTAATACAAATAGCAGGTTAAGGTGACCAGAGTATACTCTTTGAAAAATATGACTAACCGGGTATGCAAATCAATATATGTTTTAATATAAGTCTTACCTTTCCAAAGGGTTTCAGATGGCTTAGAAGTAGACTCTGAGCAAAGATTGAGTGCAAGTGTTTTATTTGGAAAATGGAGGAACTGATGACAGGAAAGGAAGACAGCCAATAAATGGACCACCATGAAAACCAGTTAAGACAGTGAGCAACTAAAGCCCAAACCTAAGAGAAAGCTGTAGTAACCAATGTAAACACCACACACACACACACACACCACACACATATCTCTTAGGGTTATCAAAAATGTGAGACAGAGGAGCTACAGTATTTATACATCAATTGTATCTGTAATTTGTTGAGGATTCCCTGGGACTTTCAACCAGCCAGGCCTGGGGTAGAGCATCACAAGTCCTCCAACATACTTGTAATTAGAAGTCAGTAAGGATTCCTAAAGAAGTAAGATCCTAGGATATAAGTGGGACAAAGACAGTGTCTGCCATATGAAAGAAAGCATTATTTTTAACAGAATAGGATGACTAGCATGTATCCTTGAAAAAAAATATCAAGAATATGTCAGTGTATCTTCAGCATTATCTATGTTGTGATTTTCTTTGATATGTTATGACCACACAAAGGGAAGTACCCAACTAAATTCCCTTGCTCTGAATTCACATTTCCCACAATGATAATATAACATTCTGTATGGACTTGCTTATAGGTTATGAGAATTCAGTATTCTGGTCATGGCCAAAGTTCTTTTCCTGACTGTGCATGAACATGTAGCCATCCTGGATAATACTTCTCTCTCTTTGATTTTGTTTAGTTTTACTTCGTTACTATGAGCCTAACCTATCCGGATCTGCTAATCTAAAGGTTGGAGCCAAGAACATGGATATTCTGCTGAGAAATTATCACATTTTCAATAATTTTCTGGACAAAACGTCTAGTGAGGACATATGGAACATAGCAGTTCTTAGTGGGTGGATGTGTATTTGTACGTGCACAGACATTCACACCTAAATCTGTTAACTTTTCCTTAAAAGGAACAGTTATCCTTGGGATAGGCTTTATCCTTCTATGGACCTCAGTGGCCATTTGTCATAGGCTTGCATGAAACCACATCAGGTATGTTGTTTTCACCATGACACAGACATCACTATCACCAGTATGTATACACTGTGAAGATTTTATTATTCTATATTATCCAAGAGATAAATATTTGAATACCATTCTGAAGTGGCCTCATGTTTCAATCAAGGTAAAAAAATTACATGAAGCTTCCATGGAAATTTATGAGTGCTTTTGATTCTTTATATTTTCTTCAAGGTTGTAAGTGATATGTAACTACGGAATGATGGTTAATACTGGAATTATCATCTGTATTAATCATCTTTGTTAGACTGACAATATATAAGGTATACTAATATTAGGAACTTAGAATGCCTAGGACCTTGGTTCCAGATGTTTCTGAATCTTTGACAATGGAATATAAATTGTGAAACATAAACTCCTTTCTCTCTTTCTGCCTTTTGGGTTTAATTAAAAAGAAGATTGAAGACCTAAGGCATAGAAGTGGCATTGATAGAAACAACCTCATACTACATATCACAGGCATTTGAACAGATTAAAAAGAGTATTTGAGGCTACAGAGGAAACTAAGATAGGTAATGAAGAGATGAATTTCACTAGACACCAACTGTCAGGTGGAGAAAAAAAAGTAAGAGAAAGTTCCCCATGAGATCTAATTTCTCTTCTTTTCCCAACTCTGTTATCTTTTTGGGCTTTAGTGTCCTGTCTCTAAAATGGACATAATCATGATTTACCTAAAAGCAGTAGTCTTCAACTAGTTGATAATGTCAAGTCTTCTATATCAAGGATTCTATGATATGAGAAAATAAAGTTAATAGATCTTTCCTGGTAATTAAAATAATAGTATTCATTTGAAGTTTTAAGAGATAGATATATTTGAAATTTTGAAATGAAAAAAAATATTATGCTGAATTGATAATGTTAGTCTCTAATCATAAGAGAAGCAAAGGAGATTGGACACCAAGTGTATTAAAATTACCATAATTGAATAGCCTCCCTGTTACTACATAGCCATTAAAAATCATGCAGAGCATGTAACTTTTTTATTGGCTTGGAATTTAGCCACTGCTCTTATTTTTAAATTTTAATGACTGTGTTTTAACCCTTCGCATAAGGCCCAGAGAACTCCAATTTTCTTTTTCTGTAACAACAGGCATATTCTCTGAGTAAAATTAAGAGAGGCATACTTGGCAAATCTGTGGTTGAGGAAAATTGCCTTCAGATGATCTAATCATATTTTGACTTTAGTAATATAGATGACACTAAAGAGGATTTAGCTCTTGAGGAAAGCTTGGATTAAGGATTGTTCTTAAAGCATGTAATCATTCACTCTATGTGTTATAAACCATATATTATAGATAAATTAAAAATACATCCTATGTAGATATGGAAAATTACATAGTCTGAGAATCAGAAAAGCAAGAATGTAGTCATGGGCAATATGCATTATCTCACTTGCAGAAACCATTCCTAAGCAATGGTTGATTTAGATAGAAACACAGGACTGAAAAAGTTATAAGGAAATAAGGCATTAATTATGAACGTTTATTAAACCCCTGCAAGACGCTAGTAATAGTGCCAAGTGTTGAGATACAGAAATTAATATGATTTCACCCTTGCTTTCTTAGAACACACATACCCAGCTGGGGAGACAGGTAAACAACAATGATGGTTTGCTAAATGCACATTATATCAAAATGGAAATATGCAAATTGTAAAAATGCAACTGACTTTCCTGGTCCCTTCAAGCAAGAGTACATCTAGATCTTTCTTAAACAATGGCAGGCTTTCCATTTCTAAGGGATTCCAGAAAAGGGCAGCCAAGGTAAGGTTGTCTATAGTTTCCTTCGAAATGGACTCCTATATTAAATGTGCTCCACTGACAGGTTAGTTTTCTTTGTACTCCCTGGGGATCATTTTCTTTCTCAACAGGGGAGTTGATTCAGTGATCTAATTAATAGCACATTTTCATGTTGGAAACGATAAGTACAATGGTTGCCAACTAAGAGATGTAATTTGGCAGCAATGCACAAGAGATCGTGATCTTCAAATTATGTTACTTCTTTGAATTAGTTAGAAGACAATGGTAATAAATGAAGGTCTAAGTATAAGGCCTAACTGCCACCTTCAAGAATGCAGAATTAAATGTATAATCTAGGTTGCTATTTTGTCCCACATATATCAGAATTGGGTTAATTGAACAAATTATTTTTAAGGTTTTTCTATTATAAATAGGATCCCAAATTAGAGTAATAGTGCAAAACCTAATAACTTGTTTATAGTAAAATCATCCTTGCAGAGAATTTATTTTAAAATTTTGGAAAACAAATATTTGGGGCTATGCAGTCTCAGATTTTGCTAAAATTTTGCACTGATTTTGTATCACACTCCTTTCTCTTGTTGATAATCTTTTCAGTTTCTAAGCTGAAACGAGATCACAGCTATTGTTTACGAATATCACACAGTATTAGAAATAACTTCCTTCTGTTCTTGATTTCTTCCCACCAGCTCACTGCAAAACACAAAAATCTCATTGTTTAATCTATCACCCATTTTACAGTGAATGTCCTTGCCTTGAAGTGACATTCCAGGTTGGTGGCTTTTAGTTAAACATATACTATAGTCTCAGTAAAACAGAGCACAGTAAAATGGAATATTTTCTTTTAATAATAAGGATACGATGTTCAGAGGTACAAACTTCTAATTACACAATAAGTAAGTTACAGTGATGAAAATTACAGCACAGGAAATATAGTCAACAATATTTTAATAACTTTGTATGGTAACAGATGGTTACTACACTTGCGGTGAGCATTTCATAATGCATGTAATTGTCAAGTCACTTTGTTGTACACCTGAAATTAATATTGTATGTGAGCTATACTTCAATTAAAAATAAAACATTTTAGGGATCCCTGGGTGGCGCAGCGGTTTGGCGCCTGCCTTTGGCCCAGGGCCCGATCCTGGAGACCCGGGATCGAATCCCACGTCGGGCTCCCGGTGCATGGAGCCTGCTTCTCCCTCTGCCTGTGTCTCTGCCTCTCTCTCTCTCTCTCTGTGACTATCATAAATAAATTAAAAAAAAATAAAACATTTTAAATGTATACAGTTGAGTAAAATATAGAACGTACCATTGTTTTTAAAAAGAACATACCTGGGATGCCTGGGTGGCTCAGTGGTTGAGTGTCTGCCTTCAGCTCAGGGTGTGAGAGCAGGATCCAGGATCAAGTCCCCTACTGGGCTCCTTGCAGGCAGTCTGCTTCTCCCTCTGTCTCTGTCTCTGTCTCTGTCTCTGTCTCTCTCTCTCTCTCTCCTCTCTGTGTTTCTCATGAATAAATAAATAAAATCTTTAAAAAAATAAAAAGAACATACTTAATAAAATACTGGTCATTTAAGCTTTTCTGTTTATTTACTCGAGATAGAGTGCCTGCAAGTATGAGCAAGGAGGGGCAGAGGCAGAGAGAGAGGTAGAGGGAGAAGCAGACTCCCATCAAGCAGGAAGCCCAAAGCTGGGCTGGATCCCAGGACCCTGGTATCATGACCTGAGCTGAAGACAGATGTTCAACCACTGAGCCACCCAGCACCCAAAATACTGTTTTTAGTACTACAAAAAAAAAGGTACTTGGGTGGCTCAGAGGTTGAGCATCTGTCTTTAGCCCCAGTCATGATCCCGAGGTTCTGGGATCGAATCCCGCATCAGACTCCCCGCAGGGAGCCTGCTTCTCCCTCTGTCTCTGTCTCTCTTTCTGTCTCTCATGAATAAATAAATAAAATCTTTAAAAATAACAATAATACCAAAAATAAGTATGATGTTGTACTCTCATCTGGCAAAAATATCAATTTGTTTTTGATAAGCTGTTAATCAGAATTAACCCTCAGCCAACACAGACATTATGTTTGTTCCATCTTAACAATTCACATTTCGTATATGACTTCCATTATCTGACTGTTGTCAATTGTTATTTAAAATTATTATTTATATTGAAAGGGCTTATCTCCCTAAATATAAGCTCTTTGAAGACAAGAATTATGTGTCGGAACCACCAGTACCTAGCCTAGATGTTTACACAGTCAGTGCAAAAACAAATATTTAATTATGATGATGACCAAAAATAGATCATTATGAATAAGATCTCTTCTCTTAAGAATCCTGTAAGCTCAGCAAAACAGGTCCAGATGTGTTTATTAGGAACAAAATTGGGTCATTAATCTAAAGATCTTTTACCAATAATATTAATTAAGTTCCCAAACATCTTGCTAAAGTATAATTACCACACTTTGCAGAGAAGGGAAAGAGACAGATGGCAATAAAGTGCTGGCCCTACTCAGATATTTCCACTGTACTGTAATAAAATGAAAACCAAGCCTCCTGTCTGGCAGAAAATGTCTACATCATCTATTTTGACCTGCCTCTAAGTATTGGCTGTAGGGATAACCCTGATAAAATGACATTTTTCCAAGATTATCTTTTTCCTTTCTAATAGTGTAGAACATGGGTTAAGGGCGTGATCTATTGAGTCAATCAGATTAGGACTCAAAATCTTGTTCTACTACTTACTAGATGTAAGACTGGAGCAAACCACTAAACCTTTCTATACTTCAGTTCCCTCATCTGTACAATAGGGAAAACAACCATGCCAGTCTCAATAGATCATTGTGAAAATTTTTTTTTAATTCTGTGGAAAAAGCAACTGGAACATGACATGTGATCAAAGAATAACAATCGATAGTAACCCAAGCACACCAAATCTGCTTTCTTTCTAAAATTTTATTTCTATGCCTCAAATGCATCTGCAGGTTGTGTTCAGAGAACACTTTAGAAATGTGTGGGAAATATCAGAAAGGGAGACAGAACGTAAAGACTGCTAACTCTGGGAAACGAACTAGGGGTGGTAGAAGGGGAGGAGGGCGGGGGGTGGAAGTGAATGGGTGACGGGCACTGGGTATTCTGTATGTTAGTAAATTGAACACCAATAAAAAAAAAATAAAAAAATAAAAAATAAAAAATTAAAAAAAAAAAAAAAAAAAAAAAAAAGAAAACCTAAGTCTCCAGATGCCCAGCTTTCGCCACTGACACTGACTGAATTGTAATACCTAATGAAGGGGGGAAAAAGTTCTAAATTTCTATGGACTCCAATTTTCTGAACTATACAGTGATACGATCAAATGTAGATAATGTCTAAGGTCCCTTCTATGAATGTACTCATGTACTCAGAGCACTCATGAGTAGTCTTTGCCACCCTCTTCTTGAGTGTATCTGATGTTATTTTTATGCTTACTGTCATTAATATGATTATTAACCAATATTTATTGAGTGTTTACTCTGCAGCAAACACTAGGGTAGGTGTTTTATATAGATTCTCTCATTTAATCCTAATAATCAGCTTATTTCATGGATCAGAAAATAGAGGCTCAAGAATGTTAATTAACTTGCCCAAGCTCAAATATCTAAGAAGCACATGACAAATTAAAATGTAAGTCTTTATGACTCCAAAGCCAGTGCACTTTCTCTCCCTAATAAATTATTTTTCTCATTTGAATGCTTTCTATTTTAACTCCTGACCATAAGATTTGCCTCATCTCAAAACCGAAGAACACTTCTAGTACTTCATAGTATCAACTGTCAAGATTTGTGTGTGCGCTTGTGTTTTGCTTTGTTCAAT
This sequence comes from Canis aureus, assembly GCF_053574225.1. NCBI lineage: Eukaryota > Metazoa > Chordata > Mammalia > Carnivora > Canidae > Canis > Canis aureus. The sequence continues at coordinate 21,415,986 of NC_135644.1, read as the reverse complement.
TTTACGTCATAAATCTAGCCGTAAAAATCTAGCTCAAACCAACTGCAATACAGTATAGCCCTGGGGTCTAACCAATGAAGATCATATGCACCCAAGGAAAAGAATAAAAATATTTTAACAAGTTGGTATAATGAAAGGACTCCAGCCTGTCCTGATTAAATTAGACCCATGGTTATTTTTCTTACATAAATATTGAAACATCATGTAAAATTCTGTTGTACCCATTTTCTTCAAAATTTAAAAATGCCTCTTTTTCACACTTGCATATCTTGTGGCAATCCACTTTGGGCTTCTCATTTAAGGATTAATCTAAATCTGGGGTGCCAGAGTGGCTCAGTTGATTAAGAGGCCAACTTTTGGTCTCGGCTCAGATCCTAATCGGCAGTCATGAGTTTGAGCCCTGCGTCAGGCTCTGCACTCAGCAGAGTCTGCTTCAGATTGTCTTTCCCTCACCCTCTCCTGCAGCTCTCTCTCTCCCTCTCTCATAAATAAATAAATAAATAAATAAATAAATAAATAAATAAATATTTAAAACAGGAATTATCTAAATATATTTTGAATTTATTTGACTTTTGAGAATCAGGACAATAAGTTCCTTAAATTTCTTCTCAGCCTATAGGTTTATCCTTTCTTTTACCTTTTCTAAGTTTATTTTTCTTAAGCTTTAAGGGGTATATTGTTTGTGCCGCCTCTTCCTTAAATGGGTTTGTAGCTTTCAATCAGTTTTTAGCCTTTTTGCAATGATTACTGTGCACTAATCTTCTTCAGGTAGCCTACACCCATAGTTTCAGTGGTTCGCTTCCATTGATGATTTCTGCTACTTTTCTCTGTGCCCTTTAGGATTCTAGTGAGTCTTTCTTGAGGTCTAGTGACAGCAATTTCAAGTAGTACCTTAGATGTTAAGTCCCAGGATTTTGTAGGATTGGATTTTATGTTTTGTTTCCAGTGTCCTTCTATATTACAGTTAACGTTCTGTTGGATTTTTTAATCATAGTGATATATTAAATTTGATTTTTAATAGAATTTAGTAACTCTTGACTATCATTATGAATGCAGGATATATTCTATAAATCTAGTTTGGATTATTTTATTCTCAAATTTTTATCTTGCATTTGTCTATACTGAACTACTTTTTTGTCATCTTACTACCCACTTGGATATTCTTATAAAAACTTCCTGGGGTGCCAGGGTGGACAGTCAGTTATACATCTGACTCTTGGTTTCAGCTCAGGTCATGATCTTAGTGTTTTGAGATCAAGCCCCACACAGAGCTCCATGCTCTATGAGAAGTCTGCTTGGGATTCTCTCTCCCTGTCCCTCTGCCTCTCATGCTCATTCTCTCTCTCTCCCCCCGCCTTCTCAAATAAATAAATAGAAAATTAGAACCTCCTGAAATGTATACCTATTTTAAAAAAATAGAAAAGTAGAACCTCCTGAAATGTATACCTATTGACTTACCTGGTTGCGACCTATTGGATAAAGTCCTCCCAATAGATTATGTTAAATCACTAAGTAAGACTGTATCTCTAGGTCTTAAGGATCAGCAACATTTCTTTACTAATTCCCCAAAATTACATTCTTAAATATAAGATGCTGAGGGAAATAGAGACAATAAGTGTGATGCAGGCCAAATTTGCAGCGTGTCTGTTTTATTTTAGTTTATATACAAATGGAATTTGGAAATGAGCAGCTCCTAGTAACTATCAAATAATTCCCAATCCCAAGCTTGGTCCAAGAGCTTGAGAGCATAATGTTATTAAAGGTTTATGAATCAGCCTGGACTTTTCTCCACACTGACCCCTACTTACCCTCTGCCCTTTACTTCTGGGCAAAGATAAATTCTGCTTTTCACATAACATTTTATTATTTGTAATAACAACAATATTGTCACAAAATATTAAATCACAGTAGCTAGGGTTATTTTCATGTTTGGCCCTACAGCTTATTAGCAAAGGGAGAAAAAAAAGCAACTTAAAGGAAGTAAACACTGATACTGAAAAATTAATTTGAAATAATCACACTTTTCATTTCCAAAGCTCTTTATATTTCATAAAATACTTTCAAAAATATGATCACAGGGTAGTTCAGAACACAGCAGCCTTGGTCCAAGAGCTGGCTCATGGCTTATGCTGTGAGGCTCTGGGCAGGTTATGAATATGTACCAGTTTCCTCATCTGTAAAGTGACTCTGATGGTAACTGTACTGACCCCACAGGATTATCCAGAGGAATCAGTGAGTTCATGTGTATAAATGCTTAGGACAGGACATTATCTGGCATGTAGACAGTACTATATAATTGTGTGTGGGGGGGAACTAAACTAAAGAAATAGTACTCTTCTTAACACTTTGAGGGAGATGTTCTTGCTTTTCCAAGACTAAGAATTTGTAGCTTAAGGAGATAAAGGACTGGCCCAAGTTCATATGACTATTAAGGATTATAACTATGATTCAAATTCAGCTACTCTAGCTCCGAGTCTCGCTTCCCTCTGTTCACAGACATTAAATTCTGTAAATTAAATCTTAAGATTATGCATATCTAATCACTGATTTCATTTATGCATTATGCAGCCAGTAATTGTGATACACAGTTTCTGTATAATGAGGTACCTTTATCCAGCAGCCCTCCATAAACATTTTAGCAAGGATAAGAATCACATACTTTCATTGCATTATAGACTTCACATCCGGGTTCTGAACCCACTTCATCAGCGACACTTAAAAACAGTTCTCGGACAAGATCTCCACTAATGAGAGCCTAGAAGACAGTTAAAAGTCAGTATTATTATAGCTGTATCTTTTATGGTCTGGAAAAAAATGAAGACTGGCTACTGAAGGTCATTCTACAATCGTTCCAGAATAACCTCTACACATCAACAGTCATACTCTTCTCTGCAGCAGCGGTCTTAACAAGCATGGCTGTCCTGGTCTCATTACCAAGCATTTATTTTGACTTCCCGTGTGCCAAGTGCTGTGTTAGGGTCTCAGGAAATGGGAAAGACACAACCTGTTCTCAAGATGCTCACAGTCTAGTGACAAAGATATGTGCATATTTACAGAATTAACAGTGGAAAGTAATTTCTTGAGTATTGGAGATACAATCCAGATATCAAATTGTTTTTGCAAGTCATTAGCCCTGGACTTGAATGTATACAGGATTCAAGGGAAACGTCTGCTTTTTAATTTATTTGTGTCTTTCTTTTTGGTACTTCTTAAAACAGAGAATGTATTACTTTTATAATTTAAACATCTTTAAGGCACAAAGATGAACATTAAAGCTGAATCTAACACAAAAAGGAAAAAGCTATCTGTGCAGAGGAAATAATTGGGAACTGTGCGAAGATGTATGAAGAATAGATAAAATAGTGATGAGGAACTGTTTGACTCTGTCTCTGCACATTGAAAAGAGTAGGGAGTATTCTGGAAAGCTTTACTGAAAATGTGATGCCCATGTAGGTTTGCAAGAATTTCAGTTGTTTATAAGGCTGTTGACACGAGGAAGCTATTTCAGGTTTTGGGAGAAGCATGTGAGGAGTTGCAGAGGAATGAAGCCATGCGGGATGGACAGGGAAAGATCATTGCTTTCTCTTTAGCAATATCATAAAATGTCACTCAGGGGCTGGTGATGACAGCTGCTCAAGTGGGCAGCACCCAAATCCTGTGCGCTCTACCCAACCTGCTAATACTGTATTGTTATATTCTAAGGGATTTTAAGCAGAAAGCCATCATGGTCAGATTTATGCGTTCTGCTGGTCACTTTTAGATCAATTCCTAGGTTCCACTCAATCATTCAATAATATCAAACATCTATAAAGAGGTAGGCACTGTTCGATGTTAGGGATGCACCCAAGAGCAAAACAGACAAAAACCCAATAGTACGCTAAAGCCAGCTTGCACCGGTTTGTCAGAGCTTATTTTAACATTTTGAGCCATTTTGCAAGCTGCTCATTAAAACTTGGTAGCTTGAAAGGGCATGATGGAAACACTTATACCACAGACATCATCTTATGTTATAAATCAGGGCTCTTCTCCACCAACCCCTTCCTCAGGGAGCTGATTGATAAATACATACTGGCCCACCACTGCAGAAATCTCAAGTTTCATGGGGTTTATACTTAATACAAATATGTAATTACATCTCTTATATTGCATATAAATGATATTACCTATAGTTTATATTTTTAAATATTTTATTTATTTTTTCATGAGAGACACACCGAGAGAGGCAGAGACATAGGCAGAGGGAGAAGCGGGTTCCCTGTGGGGAGCCTGATGCGGGACTCAGTCCCAGGATCACGACTTGAGCAAAAGGCAGATGCTCAACCGTCATCCAGGCACCCCCCATATAGTTTATATTTTATCTAAAAGGTGCTATCAACAAAAAATACAGCAAGGTACTGTTGGTCAAAGTAAGACTTGTGGAGGGTGAAGGAATAAACCACTCTGTTCAGGGGCCTGGGGTGGGAGGATGCCTGGGGTGACTAGCAGAGTGAGGTGCTTGGTACAGCTGAGGCAGTGTGAGTGAGGCAAGGGGCTTTGAGGACCACTGAGAAAGGCCAGCAGGAGAAAGGGAAGCCTCCCTTTTTGTACAGATTTTGCCTTTTAAGCTGCATGAAATGGGTTGTCTACAACGACTGTCATTTGATTCTTCGCCTGAGTGCCCCAACTCTGATTGCCCGGCTTTGTAATTAACAACCAAATTTTACAAAACTGTATTATACCCTATGGTTGAGTATAATTTTGGTTTTACATTCCGAACAAACCTGCTCCTAAAAATGCGTGACCTTCATGATTTGCTCACACAAAGCTGGTTCTCATCCTCCCCAAATGGTGCAAGTGAAAACCTAGCCGATAAAGAAAAGGTATCAAGAGTACTTACCAGGCAAACACTCTTCCCTTCTTCAATATTCCCAGAGGGCTCTGCGGCTCCAGGCTGGACAGAGCCACTGCTCTACACATGATTGTCTGTGATCGAGCCAGTGAAACCTTCTCTGACTCAATGGGAGAGGAGACCATTAATGCCTCCCCTTTCATTTTTCACAAAACCTCTTTATATATAGGTTTTCCTTTTACACCAATTCTCGGCAAATTGCAATCATATAAGTCTTTATTTATACACATTGACTTGTAGGTGGCAAATTCGTAGAGATCAGAGGCTGTATTTTTTTAAAGATATTATTGATTTATTCATGAGAGACACAGAGAGAGAGAGACAGAAACAGAGACCCAGGCAGAGGGAGAAGCAGGCTCCATGCAGAGAGCCTGACATGGGACTTGATCCTGGGTCTCCAGGATCAGGTCCTGGCTGAAGTCCATGCTAAACCACTGAGCCATCCAGGCTGCCCTCAGAGGCTGTATTTCACTGATTTTGAGAACTATATAAGATTGTCATTAGCAGGGAGCTATTATTTAAGAAGTATTACGCCATTGATGCCAATGGCAATTGAGCAAGCATCACAAATAAATAGTGAAATTTATTTTAAGCCTGGTTAGCAGTGATTTTTTTTCTCATTCTCACAAAACAATGAGCTGAGATAGTATTAGAAATCACAGGGGAAATGAGTCAGAAGCACGCACTGTGGTGTAAGCTAGCACATAGTCAACCACACAGCAGCAAATGGAAGCAAAGAACATGTGTTAGTGCAAAGAATCATGGTCTGCGTGACTTCTTCAAGTGTGGTGAGGAGCTGGTTCTACCTCTAGCTTTCCACCACACCACCACAGTGACAAGGGGAGCCTAAGCTTGGAAAAAGAAGGGAACTAAAATGTACATTATGAACTAGGCAAGAGTATATTAAACCAAATATTTCCAAGCCCCTGATCACTCAGCAGTGTTCTGCACAGCCCGTCATGATAAAATAATGATAATTCTTAACAATCTCAAATATGCAGCCATTTTATACCTAGTAGTACAACAATGAGAAGATTTTAAAGCACCATTCAGTCATGACAATAATTTTGATAACTACAAGGCACTTTTAGTGTATCTTTTTTTTTCCATCTTATTTCTGAGAATGAAAGGATAAACTGAATAAACTTGAGTCATTTATTCCAGTCAACATGTTTTTATTTAACAAGCTAGCTTTTCATTAATCATTTAGTTCATGGACTCTCTAGTGCGAATACAAGCTCAGTGATTAAGATGTAGGTGTAATATATTTCCAAGATAGAAATAGCACATTGGCATTTTTTTGTGAATTCTGAACCATTTAATAAATAAATGAAACAGTTAACAAATGTGATTTAGGGACTTCTTGAGGTGCAGATTATTGATAGCATGCAACATCAATAGAATGAATATATGCCACTTTCTCTTCACTCTGTTTCAATTCTTTGAAAGGTGTAGCAGCGGTCAATACGATAAGACTCAGCATTTCTCCATCAAATTTGTATTTGACACAAATATCAAAAAATACCTCTTACTTGTCTCATATAGAAACATGTATAATGAAAGAAGGTATCCATTCCAGTTATTCTGTAGAATAACCATATATTTTGCATTTTTAAGTCTGTTTACAAGAGTAATATTTAAAATCTGGTTGTGTTCATTGTGCTCCCCTGCATTGATACACTGGGATGATATCTACCTTCTAAATTTGTGTGCAAATAATGAAGCAAAGAAGAAAAATGAGTACCTTATAAAATGTGTAAGGCACTTGTTTAAACTACCTTAGTGAATTCAAGCAGTGCTTGAACTGGTTAATTAATCTGGCAAAAAATTAGGAAACATGAGAGAGACTTTATTTTCCTAAAGACATATTCTCAAAAGAACTTACAAACTGTCAAACCTCCTAGAGAACTAGAAGCAATTTTTATAAGACTTTCGTGAGGGGAAAAACAAAAAAAAAACAAAAAACAAAACCAGCCACTTCTATGTTTCTTAAATAGAATTCTTTCCATAACACTATAACAATGCTTTTTTTTTCTTTCCAGAGTTTTCAGGTGGCAAAAGCAAAAATATCTCCAGAATAAACCCAGACTTCAAATAATTATAAAAGCCTCCATCATTGTCTAGTTGTACTCTCTGTATCTAAACAGTGATGGCTTTGTAATAGTTAAAATTTTATCCATTTAATATCACTAATTATTTTCTCTCTGCAGCTTTGATGGGTTAGTTATAGCCTGGAATAAAAAACACTGTGGTAAGGACAACTGTACAGCAAGGTTAAGTGCCTTCTTGTCTTCAGTACCAATAATTACCTTTAAACAAAAAAAGGCTGTTTTCAGATTTGACAGTTAATTTACTAATGAGTATGTGGACCCAATTTATAATAAAGTAATATTGACCAGAAATAATCCTACATTGGTACTCATCTGAATTATTTTATTGTTCATGTCCTCTATTAAATAAATTGGAAAGGATTAATTTTGCAAGATGGGATTGTCAGAGACTGCGGCATAAACTAGATGCATGTCAGCACTAAATTTAATTATTGATCACAATACAATAGTGCTGAGTGTTCCAATCCCCAAACAGCTTCCAGTAACTATCAGCAGATTCCAAATATAGAGACCGAAGTAAAAATTTGATTGCAGATGACTACACTTTTAATAAATAAATATTTCATCAGCACTAAATAAAAATTTAATTTTACAGTACTATTTAGATCATTCTTTGAAACATGGAGCAAATGCACAGTGAATGAAGGTGACTCCCCTCAAGATACCAATTTTATTTCAATGGCTTAATGGTTGCAGGATTCTTGGGATTATTTTGCTCCTTTTGTTTTGTTAAAGAAATAAAACTTGTAAAGAGAAGACCATTTAGAGCACAGTCTCATGTTGCTGAAAAACATAAAGTGGCCATCAGACTGGCTTGGATTCTTATCTAGAATTCTGGACCATGGTCTCCTGCTACACATTATGGACTGGTATGGTCCAAAAATCAGTACTGGGCTATAACGTGAACTGTGACAATTTGAAACTAGTTGAAAATTGAGAAATTCATTATGTTAAAGTGGCTATATGGTATGAAATGAATAAATAAGATTTTTTAATTAAAATTGTCTGTACACAGGAACTGGTTATACTGTCGAACAGACTTTACTAGTCACAGTGGACATTCACCTTAATTGATAAATCATTTCAACATAATGTAAAATATTCCTGCTTAGCAATCAAATAGATTCACAGTTGCTTTTGCTAGGATTATGGCTAAGGATTCAATAAGTATGTGTTGTGATATACAAATATAAGAACTGAATTAGATGGTTCTGCTACCAAGAAAATAGATATGATTTTAGTTCCAGGGCTGCTCTCTATGAAAACTCAAATATTCAGTGTATTCAAGATTTTATTAGACAACCATAAAAATTTTATTTCAAATGAGAAAATAAAAAGATATATTAGCATTGCTATTACAGTTTGTATGACTTAGAATATTCATTCTATGGCCAGTGTTCAAATAAAAACATAAAAATATTTAATAGTATATGAAATATATTGTGAGAGTAGAAGTCACTTTATTTTAAATCAGAAAAAAAGTAGCAAAATTGCCCTCCTAAATAAATCTTTAAGGACAAAAAGATACTTACAATTTTTATCAAGAATTTATAGAGTGGAATTCATGCAAATGTTGATGAGATCATTTGACTCAACCTATTTTTAATTTGATATAAAACTTTGAAAATTAATATACTGTTTTAATTTTGATAAGCATTGGTAAGGGAGAAAGTCATTATTATTCTAATAAATTTTTAACATGTATCTTGACAATTTTTCAATTTCCTCTGACCTTTTGAACAATAGCTCAACACATAATTTTTTACTCTAAAATTCATCAGTTTGGTTTGAAGTAGAATTTATTCTTCTCTATCTCAAATTTGAATCCAGTTATTCATTTTTTGTATTACTGTAATAAATTAGTAAATTAAAAATAAAAAGCTTAGATCCATCTCAGAAGTTACACGTTTATGTGACAGCACAGTACATTAAAAAGAGTCTGAGCTTCCGGAGACAAACCAGATGGTGTCTCAAAACCCAATTGGCCAGTGAAAGTAATGTCATCTCAGCAATTGACTCAACTCCTCTGAGTCTCCATGTATTTATCTGAATTTTTAAAAATGACTTTTTAATTCAATAATGGACTAATTTTGGAGATATATCTTTAAAAACTTACAGGTCAGTTTTAAGAAGATTTGGTTTATGGCTAAGCTTATTATTTCACTAGTCTTCACTCTCAATAGAGTAAATGGCGTCTTGTACATTATATGCGACAGCATACACCGTACATGTTAGGTACCTGCTACCATACCATTGAGAAGTTTGGTTGGTATTGCAACGCTTAAAAAAAAAACAAAACAAAACTAAGTACATCAAGTAATATTGAGTTCCCTAAGTATAACAAACATGCATTTTAGAACTTGACTCAAAAGTAAAATAGGACATTGTATAAAGTTAGGACTGTTTATAGTTCAAGTAACAGAAAATCAGAATTAAACAAATTTAAGCAAGGCTCTTTATTGACTAATGTAACCAAGAAGAATAGAAAGGAAAGTGGTCTTCAGACACAGTCCAGTAAAGAATCTAAGTTCATTTGTCCAGAGGTCTTTCACCTTGGCCCATTTCTGAATATTAGCTTCATCTCCATGTGGCATCCTCTCAAGATTGTAAGATATTTGCCTCCTTTTCCATCTCAAAGACAACAGAGCAAGGGTTTACAAATCAGACCTGCAGGAAAAGGCTGGATCAGGGCCTGTTTTTGTGTGGCCCAGAAGCCAAAAATAGTCTTAACATTATTAAATAGTTGGAAAAATAATAAGGAGAGTAATATTTTGAGGCAGGTGAAAATTATACAAAATTTAAATTCTTCCAACGTCCTTAAATAAAATTTTATTGTAATATAACCATCCTCATTCATATACTAATCATCTGTGGCTTCTTCTGCACTATAATGGCAGGAAGTTGCAACAGGAATGGTATCCTATGACCAACTGTAGAGTTTACACCAACCACTTTAAGAGACAACAACAAAAGAATTCCACAGCAAAGAAATGCCACACATTGACTCCTTAACTCATCAACGTAGATTTCTGCCTTAAAAGAACCACTCAGACAAAGGAGGTGGAGTTATCTTAATTGGCTTAATTTATTTTTGCTATACAATATAGAAGCCACTATCCACTTGTGTAAGTGTGATGGAGGACTGATAGTTTTTTTTTTTTTTTCATTTTACTGGACTTAATTTTTATTTTAATTTAAAAACACATTAAATTCAATATATTTTAAGGATATTTGGAGCAACATCAGTATGTAAGTTTACCTTTTTACTACAACCTTTATGAAATCTAAACACAGATCAAATATTTCAGAGAACAATCAGCACCCAATTGAAGCATGATGGTAGTGTAAAGGATATACCAGATTTTGAGGATTTAGTATCAACAAAAGGATGCAAAACCTTTCATTAATACTTTTTTTTTAAAAGATTTATTTTGTTTATTTTAGAGACAGAGAAACAGACAGAGAGAGTTGCGGGAGGGGCAGACGGAGAGAACCTTGAAGCAGACTCCCCGCCAAGTAGGGAGTCTGATGTGGGGCTCGATCTCATGACCTGTAAGATCACGGCATAAACCAAAACCAAGAGTCAGTCACTTAACTGACTGAGCTACCCAGGTGCCCCTTCATTAACATTCTAATACTGTAACCACTATAAAGAAATTGATTTCCTCTAACAAGGCAGTCAAAGAGGGAGGAAAATGTTTCAGGATAGGGAAGCAGTTCTGCTCCTTTAGTTAGCCGGGGGCCCCCAATCCTTCTCACAGTAGCCATGAAATTGCACCACTCAGATATCCTGAAGCAAGAGGCATAGCTGACCAACCACTCCAGCTGTGACCCTTTGGAACAACCACCACCGAGGCTGCATTTACCCCAGGATGCTGCCAACCAACGACCATGTACAACTGAAGTACCAGTGCTAGCCCTTTCCTGCAGAGAATGGGTCCAACAGGCAATGTAAGCAAGAAGACTGACTCCCTGTAACCTTGGCTGAAACTTCCTAATAATGTGCCTGCCGTCTCTCAGGTGAAGTCTCACTTTTCCTGCCCCATCCTTCTGCCTTCAGAATCCCTTTCTCCTTCAGAAGTATTTCCTAAACTAAATCTCTTGCACATCTAATCCCTTTTCAGTGTGTACTTTCAAGAGGACCGGGGCTAACACATTTCTGTTCTGCTCCCATCCCCTCCCCTCCCCTAGGCAGTGCCCTTATCTGCACGCTTATACCTGGCTGACCAGTCACACACTCACACTCCAACCTGCAGGGAATAGGAAAAGGACTAGGGGAGTTCACACTCAATCATTTTGTAATGATTGATTACAATGATTACAAATGATTGATTTTCCCCTGTAGGAGGAAAACTCGGAAGGTGCCCAAGTCCCCTTTCCCTTCATTTCCCACACAGCAACTTAGTCCATGGTCACATCTAGACACAAGGAAGGGAAGAAAATCTAGTCTCTAGTTAGGAGGAGGTGCCCTGCCAAAAATCTTCGGTCCTATATATAAAATGAAAAGAGAAACAGTAAAGTCTAGGGGACATTTAAAAGTTTCTGCCATTTAGAGAAGTTTCCTTAAAAGATTTATACTTCTGGATGATTGTTTACTATTCTCCTAGCAATCATAAATAAAGTACATGTTACTCTTTTTGTAGACACTGCCATTCAGGAAAGAGAAATAATATTTTATGTGAGTCATCTGGAAAGAGTCTCTTGAAGTTATTAATACAAAGTTAATAACATTTGCATATTGAGCAAAATCAGCAGAAAATGCTGATTTTAATCCTAAAATTATCACTTTGACATCTCAATTCATAAACGATACTCGCACTATCATTTCTAGCATCAGTTTAAAATAAATACTTCTGCTTTTGAACAGACTGTATTTATATTGCTCCTTCAGGCCTAAAAGAGGTAACAACTCCCCACTCTTTCTCTCCCCAGACACCCCTACACACCATGTCTGTTTCCTTTATTAACAAACATATTATACCCACACTCCTATAAACTGTCCTTTCATTGAAAAAACAGCTCAAAATGTCAGCTGAATGTGTCATTTGATTCCCTGTAGGGATTCTAACTTGATAGAGCAACACAAGGTAAATGTAAAGGACTTATAGGAAAAAAAAAAAAAAAGGACTTATAGGAAGCCACAAACTTAACTGAAGAACAGACATTATCCTATTTTTTAATAAGATAGTGGTGGTAGTTTAACTTCATTAAAAGGAACCTGGTGTTCTGGCTGCCAGTTGTTCTCCAAAACAACTGTGAGGGAGCCTTCATGAACGTCTTTGATAAATCCCTTGTAGAAAGGCCTGTTGGAGCTGTGAACCTCCACCATCACCTTTCCCATGCTGGAACCGCAAAAGCCAAACATTGTCCTAGATACAGTGTCTCTGTGCTTGTCTCCTCTCTGGGTTGGCCTCACAAGGCTGATCTCCAGAGACTGAACCACCCTCGTTCCTTTCCCTCCTGAGTTCACCCGGTGGGAGGTGATGGCAGATACATACATAAATGGTGGTTGAGAGGGCCCTCAGATATTTGTTCTCTCTATTCTCTCTTCTATAGATGGTTGAATGTCTCAGCTGGAAGCTGTCAGGTAGCTCTCTTCTACGGTTAAGAGTTTCAGAGAGTTTTGGTAACTACTGCCCCTCTTCACCCCTTCCAGTCTAGGAATGATAATGGTTCAGTGCCATTACCAGTATCAACGTAGCTCACCATCCCTACTTCTCTTCTCTTCCGTATCTTTGTAAACAGTCCTTTCAAGACAACCTCCTCAATCCTCCTGCAGATGTGCTCTCTCCTTCGAGGTGTCTAAGGGATATAGACACCAAAGGAGATTTGAATATATGAAGACCAACCACCGTTTTGAATGTAAAAACCGAATACTACAAAATGTTACTTCTCAAAAGTAACCTACAGATTTACAAAGTAATTCCAGTGAAAAAGCCCAGTTTTTATAATCTTTAACTTTACAGAATAAATCTAGGATGTATTTAAAAATCTTAAAATGTTTAAGAAAGTTTTTGCAAAGTAATATTGATAGCAGAGGGCTTCTGTCAAGCAATATTAAAACTACAAGGGAATGGTAATCAAAGAAATATAGTATTGCATCAAGAACTGACAGATGGATAGTGGAAAAGAAAAGATTCTCTGCAAGCAGACTTACAGAAAAAAATTTTAAATAATAATGCCATCATATATTAGGAAATGGGGGAATTAATCATCATAGGATAATTATTTAGTCCTTGAGAAGTGAAAAGAAATTTAGATTCTCCTCTGAACATTTAAACCTAAATACATTTTAGAAAGTAGGGGATCCCTGGGTGGCTCAGCGGTTTGGCGCCTGCCTTTGGCCCAGGGCACGATCCTGGGACTCCAGGATCGAATCCCACGTTGGGCTCTTGGCATGGAGCCTGCTTCTCCCTCTGCCTGTGTCTCTGCCTCTCTCTCTCTGTGTCTCTCATGAATAAATAATTAAATCTTTTAAAAAGTAATAACATAACATATATGTATGCATAACACATTAACCAAAGTTTTATACACACCCATACAGTATGCTGACTAGATGCCAAAACCTAATACCTAGTTCTTTAATAGGTTTAATTTATTCTTACGCAGCTTGGTTTATAAAGTGATAATTCATTTTAACTTCTCAAATTTCATAATCTGTCCATCACGCTTTAAGAATACACCTGTGGGGGGATCCCTGGGTGGCTCAGCGGTTTGGCGCCTGCCTTGGGCCCAGGGCGTGATCCTGGAGACCCGGGATCGAGTCCCCAGTTGGGCTCCCTGCATGGAGCCTGCTTCTCTGTGTCTCAGCCTCTCTCTCTCTGTGTCTCTCATGAATAAATAAATAAAATCTTAAAAAAAAAAAAAAAGAATACACCTGTGTCAGGCATCTAGGTGGCTCAGTCAGTTAAGTGGCCAACTCCTGATTTCTGTTCGGGTCATGATCTCCGGGTTGTGAGATCAACCCCCACATGGAGCTCCACTCTGGGCGTGGAGCCTACTTAAGATTCTCTCTCCGTCTTCTGCCCCCACTAAAGAAAAGAATACACCTGTGTCTTCTTATGTATATGTGTGTATACTCACATACGTAAACATATAAAAGATATACCCAAATGTCGCAAATGTGTTGTTCTTGGAACTATGGGTAATTATTTTGTTCTTTATATTTTTCTGTATTTTAATTTTTCTACAATAATTTTGTATGCTTTTGTAATATAAAAAAATATTACCAAAAGCATATTCAGAACCCCACTGCACAAATATTTAAATATTACATCATTTGTATGCTGCTGGGTTAGAATAGTTAAGCTAAATATTGTAATCCATACCTATTGCACAATAACTGGTTCAGCTAGGTTAAATCAAAATGAATCACTAGACTTGAGTTCTCTTCTTTGCTATGGGCAAGACGTGCTGATGTGAGGCCTAGAATTTTTAGTCATTTTATTTTCATGAAGAAAGTCAGGTTAATGACAAAAATGACAAATATGGGAGAAGGAAAACTTGGGAAAATGACATAGAACAGAAGCAAGAGACCTTGTCAAATTTTACTTAAAGATTATCTGCAAAATATCGGAATTGCCTTCAGCTGCTAGTAACAGAAACTTCAAAAATTAGAGATTTAATTTAAAATTTATGAATGAAATTTGGGGACAGGTAATGCAGGATTGGAACAAAGACTGATACAATCAATAACACAGACTCCTAATCAACCTCCCTTCATTCTGCTCAAGATGACTGCTAGAGTTCTGCTCATCTTCTCCCTTTTTCTGGCAGAAGGAAAAGGATAAAGAGTAAAAAGGAAAGTTACAAGTTGCTTCTAGCTGAATCCTAGAAGCCTAACCCAAATGTTACCACTTTTCTATTCTATTATAACTATGTCATATGACCTGACCTACCCATAGGACTGGCATGATATGTAGTTTTTTTGTTTTTGTTTTTAGTCTACATATATTATCTCCCTGAATAAAATCAAGGTTCTGTCAATAGAGGAAAATGGGAAAAGATATTTTGGTTAGGAAACAAGAAGTCTCCATCATCCTACCCAAACTTGGACATTTCAGTAAGTGTGCCATTAAATTATTATTAAAACAAAACAAAAAAGGCAACAGAATTTTTTGTTCATTTTGTTGTTTATTCGGTTGAGTGGTTGGGGGTTAGGTATTTAGTCTGCTTGTTTCCATGAGAAATGTTTTCTTTTCTCCGATATTATAACAGAAGCCTCAAGATATAAGAAAAGCTTATCATTTGATGAGATTTTTTAATACCCCTGATATGCCAGCATTTAATTAATGCCTAGGTCTTTTATGTTTATGTGTTCTCAACCAATTCAGTTTTCAATAGAGTGCTTGACTTTGATTTAAAGTACTAGACATTTCTATATTTGTTTCATTTATTTTATAAAACCTTATTTTCTTTGGAATATCTTTAAGATTATGCCTCACAACAAAAACAATACTCATAAACTGTAATAAAATTTTTCTATAAATTTGTTTATTTTATATCTATGTTATCCCTAAAAACAATTACATTCAAGCCTATGGCACACTTACTATGGGTATAAGCCAATCTCTGAAAACCTTAATAGCAAGGAGATTTCAATATATTAACTCACTTCTATAACAAGAATGATGCATTGGAACTAGTATTACAATATTATGTATTGATTGCATTTACTTTTAGTTCCATTTATATAATTTTTGCCATTCTTCAACACAAAAATGAATGTTTCATCTTTCCTTTTAATTCTTTCTGCTTCAGAAATTTCTACTCTCTCCACTATTCCTCATTGTTCCAAATGAGACCTATGAAAAAACACATTTTAAACCATTCACTGTTTATATTCACTTAAATTTATCTCTAATATATTTCAATATCACTTTACTAAGTGTTGTAAAAACACATTATTAACATAAAAGAAAGAAAAGTTGAGTTGCCTTTATTTTGTCTCAGTCATGCCATGGAGCTACATAAAATTTCAATATACATCAAACATAATTTCCTAAATATGCATTTACTGAAAAATTTCTAGTATTTTAAACAATAAAATCCATAAAGTAATTCCTGTCTTAACTGACAATCAGACTTCAGATAAGCACAATCAGCTTCAACAAAACCACCAGCCCAAAATAAGGCAATAAAAGGCTCCTGAGCATCGGCGAAAGTAGTTGTCACAAAGATCTTGTGCCTATAGGTTAGGCATGGAATTATCCTCAGGACAGAACAAATTGATTTAGTGTGTGTGTTTGACTAACGTAAATGGTAAAGGGTAAATAGTACAAATCCAAAAGAGTCTGCAGGTAGATTAGAAAAAACATTTCTCAAGAAGGACCTAGCAAATAACTGGGAGACCCAAAGGCCATTATTCATCCATCTATTGATCCCACATGTATGTATTGAGCATTGTTAAGTGTTAGGCACTATTCCAGGTGCTAAAGATATGACAGCAAACAAAATAAATGAAACTCCTGCTCTCAGGAGGCTTGCATTCTACTTGGATGAAAAATGAACAAATGGATGCATACAAAATGAACAGAATATAAGTATCAGAGTTCGATGGGAGAAAATAAAAAAGTGTGTATGCTCTTTTACTATCATGGTCAGGGAAGGACATTGGTAAGATGACATTTGCGCTTTAGTTAGTGAGGAAGTAAGCTGTGGGTATATAGGAAACCAATCACTGAGGTAATAGGAAGGGCAGTAAACACAAAAGTTGTAATTGTCTGATGAGTAGCTAAAAGGTCAGTGTGCCTGCATCAGAGTGGGAGATAGAAATGGGATCGCAGAGAGATCAAATGGCCAGATCACACAGCATACCTTATGGACCATGCCAGAGGTCCTTGATTTTTCCATAACTCAACAAGAAACCATTGGAGAGTGGGGAAAAAAAAACGGTGTGCATAACATGATCTGCAGTTTTACCTTTTAAAGATCTCTCCAGCTTCTGTGAGGACATTGACTTCTAGAAGGCCATGAATAAAAGCATCAAGATAGCCAAGAGGCTATTTCTGTGGTCTAAGAAGTACAGCAGTTTGAACCAGGGAAGCAGGGGGGAGAGAGCTAGTCAGATTCTGGATATATTTCTAAGGCAGATCACAGCATTTGCAGAAGATGTGGCTACATAGTGTGAGAGAAAGAAAAAAAGAAAGTAATAAACATTTTATCCGACTTTTTAGGCCAGAACAACTGGAAGGATGGCATTGCTCTTTCCTGAGATGAGGAAGACATAAGAGCCATTTTATGGGGGAAATTCAGGCCTATTAAGTATGGAGGTACCTCTCAGTCATCCAAGCAGAGATGATAAATAAGCAGTTGATGCTCAGGACTTGGAGCAAGGATGGAGATGCAAATTTGTTGTTATCAGGAGTAAAGTCACACGGAGATTCAGTATAAACAAAGAACACTTCAACATTTCAAAATCTGGAAGAGGATGTAGAACCAAAAATCAGCCTTAGTTGTAGCAGTCTATCAACTGGAAGAAAATCAAAACATGATGAGGTTCCGGAAGCCAAGTAAAAAAACGTGTTTCAGAGAAAGAGGAATGATTCGCTTTACCACATGCTTGAGTAGCTCAAGGCTAGACCACTGTATATGGCAACATCCCGGTCATTGTTGACCTCAAAATCAGGTCAACAATGAGTAGCTTCTGGGTCATGTAGTTTGTGGATTTTAGGAAAACCAAAGGACTTGAGGAGGAACAGCTAAAGTAGTCAGGAGGAATGGTAATGCAGCTGAACAGATCTAAATGTTATTGTTGATTATGATGTGTACTGTATCTAAGAACTCACCCTGGGAAATTATTTAGTTGTTTATCACAAAGAAAATATCTCATATACAAATTTGAAGGGGACAGAGGGTACTGTGGACTCAGGATAAATAGGGCAAACTCCAAAGCAAAGACACTTCTATACACACATCCACATACACCCACAGAAGCTTCCATAACAGCCCAAGAAAGAAATGCATCATGAACATTTATGAGGGAGGAGATCATACAGAAACTTCCAAGGTTTATTGCAAACTGCAAACATTACTTATATGTAAGTTATGTGCTATTTTCCATTAACTAAATATCTCAATATAACTCTAAAAGAAGTGTTTTCACATTTCAGACATTTCCAGGAGTGCTAAGAAAGGGGAATATGCCAACGGTCAGTATGCTATAAAATCAATTACCTGGGACAATCCATGTAACAAATACACTGGTTCAGGGATCCCTGGGTGGCGCAGCGGTTTGGCGCCTGCCTTTGGCCCAGGGTGCGATCCTGGAGACCCGGGATCAAATCCCACATCGGGCTCCCGGTGCATGGAGCCTGCTTCTCCCTCTGCCTGTGTCTCTGCCTCTCTCTCTCTCTCTCTCTCTCTCTCTCTCTGTGACTATCATAAATAAATAAAAATTAAAAAAAAAGACTTTATAAAAAAAAATACACTGGTTCAGGTGTTTAAAATTAAGATTATTATTTTAACAAATGCATTTGTCTAGTTTCCCCAGCAACTGAGAGTGACAGGTGAGAGAAGAACTGCAATAGAGAACAGAAGACCAACCAGAAAAATACAGCAATTTGAGTCCATTAGATATTAGACACAAACCTAGTTTGCCTAGTTCAGTGGTCCCTGAGGTCTGCATTGTTTTGCTGTAAAGTACAATGATTAATTTTTATTATAGTGGACCTGAGTCATCATGAAACGGTTAAATTAATTCAACCTTATTCTCTTATCTACAGCATGTAATACAATTTTGAAAAGATGTTTATCAAAAGTGGTTCAAATAAAGAGGTTTGAGAGATTAGCTTCAGTTATCTGAAACATTCACTTACCCAGAAAGAGTTTTCTGATGTCAGATACTGAAGGCCTTAAAGTAGTCAAATAGCTGTAAACGATTAGAAAAATTTCTGTTAAATAATTGTATTAATAAATTATTAATACATGAATTAACCATCTTATTCAATAAAAACTTATTGACTGCATATTCATTGTTCTTGGCAATGGGGATAGAGATAAATAAGAACTGTCCCCTGCATTTCTGGAACTCATATTCCAGCAGTAAGAGTCAATGTCATCCAAGCTTCTCAACAATTTTTTAGAACCAATGGAAAGTAGTGGCTTGTGGGCTCATAGTCCAGACACTGTTTGGGGAAGGAGATATGTGTGAACTTCCTAATGATGAATTGCTGAAAATTACTGCACATGAGGTAAGCCTAAAATGCGCATAAAGAATAGGTCGCCAACATCTCTGATTTCTGTAGTAGTTTTCCATATTGAGTCTCTTAATAATGTAATATAATGCTGAGTATTTTGATGATATTCACTATATGGAAATTGTCTTTTCTACTACAGCTGAAGGAAGACTAAACTACAAAATATAATTAGATATTTCTTGGTAAATAATTGTTAGACACTAGTCAGTTTAGAAATTTGTATAATTTGCATTGGATTTAAATTCAAGACCTATGAACATCACAAGAGTCTGCCAGATATTCCAGTTGAATTTCTAACTGCCCACTCAGTGTTTCTACTAGATTGTCCTGTCACTTTAAACTTGAGGTAATTCTATATATCAGATCAATTTTTATACATACATAAGGGCATGATAATGATAACATAAGTAGTCATAACACACATACTTAGATTTCTCACCACATACCAACATAGAAAAGCTCTTTGAATTCTTTCTTTCCTTCAATGGTACCATTTAAGTCTCTCAGTTACACAAACATAAAATCTACACTGTGATGAGCTTCCAGGTTTAAAAACCATCAATCTGGTCAAGTCTTCCTATTTTCCCCCTTTATAGTGCCACAGCCTCCAGATTTTTCTGGGTACTTGCTGTCCTGCTAACTTTAAATTATTATCCATGCTATATCAGGATGATCTGATATATAGTTATTACCCTAAAACATCTAGCATCTCCCTATTGTCAATAGGCCTCCTAAGTCTGGTATCCAAAGACTCAAAGACTCAAAGACCTGGCTCTTTATAGAATATATAAACTTATGTAACACCTCCATTTTACTCTGTATGCCCCAATAGTACCAAATTGCCCATGGTTCTATCTCACTTTGCTCTTTTATGTTTTTCATTCTGGCTCCTCTGCCTATGAGGCCCTTCTCAACTTTTGTAACCAGACTGGCTTTTTTCATATATTCTTTAGGGGCACCAGGTGGTTCAGATGGTTCAGTGTCTAGGACTGGGAGTCTGCTTCTCTCTCTCCTTATGCCTCTCCCCCCTGCTTGTGCTCTCTCTGTCTCTCTCTCTCTTCCAAATGAATAATTAAAAATCTTTAAAAAAAATTTATAGTCTTTAGAGCTTGCCCCAGACATCATTTCCCCCCAGGAATGCTTCCTTAAAGTATCTATTCTCTGTATTCTCACACTTCGGCTGAGCAAATTTCTATATCCATACCATTTTATTTTGTATTGAAATTATGTTTATCTGCCTATTTCTACTACATGGCTGGACAATGCTTGAAATAAAAAATATGTGTCTTATGAATGGAATCTTGCCATTTGGAACAACATGGATGGATATAGAGGATATAATGCTAAGTGAAATAAGTCAGTCAGAGAAAGGCAAATATTATATGACTTCATTCATATGTGGAATTTAAGAAACAAAACGGACAAAGAAAAAGAAGACAAACCAAAAACAGGATCCTTAACTATAGAGAAGAATCGATGGTTACCAGAGGGGAAGAATATGGGGTGGGGGGGAATGGGGAAAATAGGTGATGGAGATTAAGAAATGTACTTGTGAAGAGCACTGGGTGATGTGTGGAATTGTTAAATCACTGTAGTATACACCTGAAAGTAATATAACACTGTATATTAACTATACTGGAATTAAAATTTTAAAAAAGAATGTGTCTTATGCATCGTCTCTAGATCATTTTCCCTACAGAGTGCACTTAATAGGTTCATAATAATTATTTGCTAAGTGATAGTAAATAAGTGTCCAAGTTTCTTTATACTCTGGTTCCTGCCTTTCTTTTCAGTTTAACTCCCCCATCAAACTCCTTCCCATTATTGAAGGTTCTACTCCTCAGTTCCTTAAAACTCTTGCATTTTTCTTCCTCCAGGCTTTGTTAATTCCTTTGGGGTACCTCACTCTCCCTTCTCTCATGGATTCCATTTCCTGATCTAGGTGTGCATGCTGCAGACTGGGGATACCTGGGTAAGAAGCCTCCCTGGACTTTCAAATTTGGCCAATGACTGCCTTAGGTAATCAGAGCCTTATTAGTTGTACTTTAAGGTTCTATCTTAAATACTATTCTACTCTCTTTTAAAATTCACTGTCCACACTGTGGTGTTCAGAAAAAAATCTAAATAGGTCTTTGCTACATACTTTAGATATCTTCACATGGCTGGTGTATAGTAACACATACCTCTATGCAGATGAATATACCCAAACAGAATCTTTCTTTATGAAAAACAATAAGAAAAAGAGGAGAGAATGAAAATGAGAGAGGGGGAATTGACAAAATAATGACTTAAGGAAAAATTCCTTTAAAAATGATAATAATTGAGATCCCTGGGTGGTTTAGTGGTTTAGCGCCTGCCTTCAGCCCAGGGCGTGATCCTGGAGACTCAGGATCGAGTCCCACATCGGGCTCCCTGCATGGAGCCTGCTTCTCCCTCTGCCTGTGTCTCAGCCTCTCTGTCTCTCTGTGTCTCTCATGAATGAATAAAATCTTTTTAAAAAATGACAATAATTCATTATGGGTTCGGTCAAGGAATATTATTATTTGGGATAAGAACGGATAGAATGTTTAGCCATTTAAAATGTCTTTCATGCTTTTGGACTTCTGTTGTCTAGCATTTTTCAAGTTCCATTAAATTATAGCAATAGTACAATCTTTGTGTCCTAATCTTATTCTTAAATCAGTGTCAGCCATATTGTAATTTCTGCTTTTCTCCCCAGCATTTTGAAAAATATTCGTTAAAGAATAACCAAAACATTCTGAAGTAGAACATATTCTTTTAACAGAAAGCCCAGGAGATGTGTGACCATAAAGTCCTAGTACCTGCAGTAACTTAGTTAAGCCTGTGACTGGCAAGTTCCCTATTGCTTCTACAATGCACCCCAAACATGACATACTCACTGCTTTCCTGTGGCCTTTGTGATTGCTTTACATAAGAGATCCTTTTCCTTTCCAAAAGAAATTTTGTTGCTATACTCACTTGTCTATAGGGCCCAAATGCAGCAATATTCCCTCCAATGACTGCTTATTTCAAGGGAACTAAGGTCTTTTCTGTGAGTGTCCATCAAGCTTCCAGCTCTCAAGGAGCCATAAAAATGGGATCCTTTGAGCTCATGAGTAACTGGAAATTCTTCATACTATGTTATTGTTTTAGCAGCTCAAGCAAGGACTTTTATTCTTTGTCTGCTCCTTATTTCTCAAAGAACAGAAATAGAACTGCCAAAATGCCACAAGGGAAGCTATTCTCATTGTCAGGTCAAACCATAGTCCCATTAATAATGCTAGTGGAAGTATGAAATATCATACAATTATAGCGATGATTGTTCTTATTAGAATTTCAGTCTCTTGATTTGAAATAACCATTTTTCTTATTACAAGGGAGTTTCAATTTATTGTTGCTTTCTTATTATTACAGAAACTTGGAAATTGTGTGCATTTTTCCTCTCTGGTATTATCCTTAGATAATTGATTTCAATGACAGATATAAATACATCTCCTAACTAAAAATTGTGCTTTGAGCAATTCATAGGCTCAGTTTAAGGTACTGCCTCATGTTTTCCTATTTGTTTATTGTTTTCATTCTGATTTAAAAAGATTCCTTGACCCTTATAATACAGAGACCAAGTAGAAGAATAAGTAAAACCTCTTGTTCATCTCTCTCATATCCTAGAGAAGGGGTTGACAAACTTTTTTCCTAAATGATCAAATAGTAATATTTTAGCCTTTACGGGATTTACAGTCTCTACTGGAATTATGCAATTTGGCCACTGTAGTATGAGAACAGCTATAGACAATACATAAGTGAATAGATGTGGCTATGTTCCAATATGACTTTATTTAAAAAATAGGATATAGTGGGGTGCCTGGGTGGCTCAGTTGGTTAAGCACCTGACTCTTAGTTTCAGCTCAGGTCATGATCTCATGAGTTGTGAGATCCAGCTTCAGGTCGGGCTCATGCTCAGCAGAGAGTCTGCTTGAAGATTCTCTCCTTCTCCCTCCACTCCTCCCGCTACTCACTTGCACACACGTACATGCCCTCTCTCTCTCTCAAATAAATAAATAAACCTTAAAAAATAGGGTATGGGTTGGACTCTTGTCCTTAAGGAATCATTTTGTCAGTTGTCCAGAGAACATAGTTATTGTGAACTGGAAAATAATTAATTGCTTGAGCAATCAGGATGTTTATGAGGTCATACTGGTGTGGGGTAGGCCTTTAATCCAATATGACTGGTATCTTTCTAAAAAGAGGGAAGACAAGGTGAACAGACCTACAGATAGACAGAAATAATACCAAATGAAAAGGAAGATAGAGATTGGAGTGACACATATACAAGCCAAGGAATGTCTGGGCACTATCAGAAGCTGGAGACAAGGAAGGATTCTTCCTTAGAAGCTTCATAGGAATCAATTCAATACCTTAATTTTGAATTTTTTGCCTCTAGAGCTCTGAGACAATAAATTTTTATTGTTTAAAGCCACCTACTTTGTGGTACCTAGTTATGATAACTCTAGAAAGCAAGCATCAGCAATAGTCTAGCT
The DNA here is from genome assembly GCF_053574225.1 of Canis aureus. NCBI lineage: Eukaryota > Metazoa > Chordata > Mammalia > Carnivora > Canidae > Canis > Canis aureus. The sequence continues at coordinate 21,392,252 of NC_135644.1, read as the reverse complement.
GTGAGGCTGGCAGGGCAACTATACTCTAGAAGCCCAGTCAGGAATCCAGAAGTTTCTTTCTCCGTATTGCTACCTGACTTCCCATCACCTTGAACCATGGATCCCTTTGGCTTTACTCAAAGTCTATGAATGCCTTATTTGATTGGCATTTTATTGCAGAAAATAAAACAAATAGGACTCTACAGGAAACCAAATTATATTAAAAGAGAAATCTGATCAAAATATTAGAAAATTTCATGATACAGCAATACATGTGACTATTAATACATTAAATATCAAGATTAGGTGGTTGGTATAATAGCTAGCAAAATTTTCAGTAGGAATAAACATGAACAATATTTTGATGTGTCTTCAATTATAATATGATACAAGGATATCTGTTATTGTATAGATGAAAAAAGGCACAGATACTGCTAAGAATACAATGGCTTTCACCTACACTCATAATTGAAAGAAATGCTAATTTTTAATTAATGAAATTTAAGATATAATTGTTCCTTTCCAGGTTCATGCCCTCTTGGATTCTATCCACAGATCCTGTGGTTCATGGAACCTTGTGAGGTTAAGAATCCCTCCCAGAATGTTCTCACCGGCAAAGTCAAAGCTAGCTCTTCATAAATCCTTTGTACTATCCCAAGAAAAGAGAGGTTAGAGATTGTCCCACGTAAGGGCTTTTTGTTTAATTAGGTGTCCCAGAAGCTGCATATAATCACTTATGCTACATCCAGGAGGAAAGAACTTAGTCATAGAACTACAATTAGCTTCAAAGGAGGCTTGAAGTCTATACCACATTACATTATGGGGTTCATTTAATAAAAGGAAACTATGGAAAATGAATAATGGGGAACATTATTAGCTATCTTAGATCAAGAAATATATTTCCCTTTGAACAGGCTTATTTTTAAAAAACTAGGAAAGAAAAGTGTCAAAGATACTTAAGTGTTAACTTAAGTGTTAACACAAAGTGCTAAAGATATTTATAAGATACTGCTTAAAAGAAAATTCAGGAAGAACCAAGAAGTAGCCCTAATTTTTTTTTTTTTTACTCTTTGCCTTAAGTTTTGTCTTATACCAAATTATGCCCTAATGCAAAGAAAGAAGGTTATAGGATATAAACAAATGTCACTGCTTTTCATTAGACCTTTCAGGAATCTATTTATTTATTATATTTATTCTATGTGGTGTGCATGAAACTGACCTCTGATGCCCAGGTTTCGACAGTGGGCAATCAAAAGTCACATCAGTATGGCCCCAGTATTTGGTTGAGCAATAGATCTAGTCAGAATTTTGACCTACGGTGAAAACACACCCGAATATCATAACAAGTGGAGGTAATGTAGTCCTGCATAGTATGGAGAGAACCCCTCTGGATATCAGCAGAGGTAAGCAAAGCCTGGAGATTAAAAATCATGATATAATCCTAATGGCATCACATGAATTTCTGAATCTAGCTATGACTAAGCACTGCCCAATTATATAAGTCAATTAATTCCCCGTTAGATTAAATGAATACAAGATACATTTGCACTCACATGCCTCTGTCTGAACCACCGTAATGGTATCTTGTATTTTAAAATTTTGGAACTGATGCAGATATTTGGCAACTAAGCACCACATGTATAATCTATGACATTTTCCTCCTCAATGCTTTTTCTTACTTTGACTACTCTCTTACTTGATTTTGAGCAAAATTGACAAGGGTCCTGCATGATTCTCCGCTTTGTAATACACTGGGGATACTAGCTAACATCAATATTTATTTATTCTCATAACTGTGAAATAGCTTTCTTTAAATCGTAATTTGGTAAGATGCCATCAGTCTATACTAATGGATATCATAAGAAATAACCATATGAAACTGGTTACAGTACTGCCTGTGAGATGTGAATGCAGGCAATATTCCCTAAGTTAAACATTGCCTGCTCAATGGAGACCCAGAAGAAGTTTATCTTTGTTATCAGTATCTCTGTGTTGCCAAGGCAACTAGATTATTTTTAGATTATGGATATTATGAATTATGTAACTCATAATGTGTTTTTTTTTCCTTACAGGTTACTTGGAAGCTAAAGGCAATGTGCAATCTATTTCTACTAGAATAGCAAAATTAGCCTGTGCTTTGTGTACCAACCCACACCCACAGATTCTTTCTATTCTTTGCCCCAATTCACTCAATTTTAAAGTTCTTTTATATTTTGTTGTATGGATTTTCATATTTGGCTTTAAATTCCTTTTTTGGAAACATAATGAAGAGTATATATGTATTTTCACTTACTATTTCATTAATGCCGTAATAAATTACTATAATTAATTATGTATATTAACAATGTAAATAACATAATTGGGAGTCATTCTTGATCAGATATCATTGATGCCTCTATAATTACAGATGGTTTCTATTAGTTTATAACTTTGTATTTGGGGTTTACTATTTCAGACAAATTGTATATCTCATCATGAGTTTACCATAGCAACAGTGAAAGAGAGCAACAGAATTTTGAATATTAAATTTTTAACAGGGATTCAATGTAAGTTTGAAGGCTTGGCTCTATTGGATGGACACAGTGCTTAATATAATACAATGAGCTTTTACTAAACAGAGGATGAAAAATTTAAAGACACGGCATTAGCCATGAAAATTATCTTTAATTGCAAAAGGAAATCACAGGCCACTGTCAAACAGAAGAATGATGTGGAATATTATAGTAAACTTTTCTGAAATTGGCCTCTAAATTATTAAATATTCAAGTTTTCTCCTGATTTTTGCTATTGACTTTTTAATTTCTCCAAGTAAGATACAACAGACACAACTGGAAAAAAAAGGCATTATTTTTTCATAGCACTTACATATTCCCTATTATATATTAAGTAATTTTCTGTTTAGCTTGCAATTTTCCCTGTCCCTGATTGCTTAATTCTATACCTTATTCCATCCATATTGACAGCAATACTGAAAGCAGCTTAGCATTTACAAGATGCAAATGAGAATAGCATTGCACGCCCTAACTAGAGCTCAGTTAATTAATATTTATGTGGACAACCTTACCATATATAATAAATATATAATATCAGAAAAATATAATATCAGAATCAATACTGGTCCATAATAATAGAAGTAGATTAGACAAATAGATTTGAATATAAAGTCACTGACGGAATTTTTCATTTTCTTTCTTACTGCTTTCATGCAACTGGTTTTTCCAAGCAATGGTTTTGTGCGGACATAACTAGATTATTCTCCCATGGCAGCATTCTTTCTGCCATGGGATAAAAGATATACGATATAAACAACAACAACAAAAAAATCTTTGTACTACTCCTCCATCCCAACCATTTTTAAGTAATGTGAAAAACTATTTTTGGTAATCCCCTTGAAGGAAGTAATATTGCATTACACTATATTGCAGACCCTAGAAGCCCATATCACAGCGGTTTGTACATCCTAGGTCCTAAGATTTTTAAGAACTTCTAGACTTTGAGACAAAGTCATCCTCTAGAAACTCCTTTTATGGAATCAACAGTTACTAATGAAGCACTTTCTCTATGCCAGATATAGGTGGTCCCATTATGACATGGCCAGTGAGGATCCTGCCATCATGAGATTGGGGTGCTTGGTGATAACACAGGACTAAAAATAATGTTAAGTTTGGGCTATGAGAAAGAAAAAGGATCTTTATTTTCTCAAGAAATTTTAGTTATGGCAAGTGTTTCTGCAATCAACCAATCAATTAATATGAAACTCAATGTCTAGGAAACAATTTATAATGAGAAAATTGGGCGATATCAAATGTTGAAAAAAAAGCTTAGAAATATGGAAAACAGGGACACCTGGGTGGCTCAGCAGTTAAGCATCTGCCTTCAGCTCAGGGCATGATCTTGGAGTGCCGGGATCAAGTGCTACATCTTGGTTCCTGCATGGAGCCTGCCTCTCCCTCTCCTGTGTCTCTGCCTCTTTCTCCCTCTGTGTCTCATGAATAAATAAAATCTTTTAAAAAATTAAAAAAAGAAATACAGAAAACACAAGGATATTCTGTGCAATCTCATTCAGATTCCTCAATTAATCTGTGATCTTTTGCATTATCAAAAGTACTACATAATTGGGGTGCCTGGGTGGCTCAGTCGGTAGAGCATCCGAGTCTTGGTTTTGGCTCAGGTAGTGATCTCATGGGTGGTGAGATCGAGCCCCATAGCAGCTCTGCACTCAGCACACAGTCTGCTTGAGACTTTTTTCCCTCTGCTCCGACCATGGCTCATGCGTGGGTGCACACGTGCACATTCCCTCTAAAAATAAGTAATAATAAATCTTAAAAAATGCTGTCCGATTAAATAATGTTCAGAAAAAGAGCTATCTATTTTATGAACAATCAATCAAGTGTAATGATGAGAATGTCATGAACAGTCAATAGGTATCAATGATAGAAAAGAATAAACTGATGAGATGAATATTCTATTCCCCACCTTCTCCATTTCATGAGCTAACCTCACGTATGATTTAAATCGAAATAAATTCCAGATAATTAGAAAAGCGCTACAGATGTCTTTCCCCTTCTAATGGTATTCTTTTATTTCCCTACAAATCCATAGACAGATCAAACAAATTTAAATATCTTCACAGTGCAAAATACACCATTGACACAGTCAAATTTCCAGTAACAAGTGAACTAATAAGTGGTAGGAAAATGCCAATCGTGGTCTCACCAAACCACATTCCCAGCTTCAGAAAGCAGTAACAATTTAATCATTTGGCCACTTCAGTGACATTGAAAAAAAGGTAATGAAATCATTCTACTTCATAATTCAATAACATAATTCATACTAGAGAATTTAAAATGGATTTCACACATTTAAAAATACATTTTTATTTTTATTAAATGTATTTTATATATTACCAGAGGGAGTAGCTAAACAGCTCTGATAGCATTGTAACCGGCTGAAAGCCTGCACTCAAGCGAAAAAGGAAAAAAAAGGGGAAATTTCAAACTCTATTTTGTGTTTTAATAGGATCAGTTAGCAAGTTTAAATTCCCTCCGCTCATTGTGCTTTCAAGTTACGAATGAGATCTAAAACCACAAAGTAAAAGCAAGAAGAAAATGATTTGCAGATTCCCTGATGCTGGAGAAAATATATACAATGGGTTATATGAAGAAATGACCTTTATCTGCCAAAGTAATCTGAATATATTTCATACACATTTTTGAATACTCTACGAGAAAGCAAATTACGTGAGATAAAGTTGTTAAAATAAAAGTAAAATGAGACAAAATGTCACTTCATTCAAAATGTAACGTTATAGAAATAAATTAATGCAATGCAACCAGTTATAAAAGTGCAGAAAGGTTCCTTTTTTAAATATTTCTCTGTTTCTCTATTAGTAAGAAGCACACAGTACTGCTTGCTGTACCATAAGATACCCCAGTATCGTCATGTGTAAGACCTTCAGATTTAACCTGACCTCCTCAGAATGGATATCCCCACTACAGTATGTTAGGAGACCTTTTTGATACCACTTTGATAATTCTTTGCAAACCTCCATTAGAAACAGAGAAAAGCCACTTCAAGAGTGGGCACTTACAGCTTACTGTTTACCTATACACTCGTAAGATCAAAACCCCTGGTCTTACTGTTTTTGTTAACAAGGAGCAGTAAAAGTCTTCCCACATACTGAGTTTTGGTTTCCATTTTACAATCTGAGATGACAGACGGCACAAAAATGATGAGAAAACTGTGGGGAGGCTTCCAGAAGATTGATTCTCTCATCAGCTGATTCTTTTCTAGTTAGTCTTTTATTGACTACAAAGGTATAGCCAATGCAGAAAAGGAAAACCAGACTGCCCTGTTTAATCCTGAGGGCATTGGCAAAAGGTGATCACTTTTTGAGAAAACAGAGGCCTACAAGGAAATCAGCACACTGTATGAGCCGTTAAGCTGATTTAAACACACAGGGGATGCCTGGGGTTGAGTGCAAGATCTCTGAGGTGTGAGATGAGAATGAAACCATTCCACAGACTAATATTACTGAGCTTTAGTAGCAGGTGGTACCGTTGATCAGTCAGGAACCTGTCATTTGGAGAATAGGCCAATATATCTGAGAGACACGAAAAATCCTTCATTTTTTTTTCCCTCCTTCTCACCAAGAGGAAAAATATTGCGATGTTGAACTTTGGGCAATTATCAACTACAAGTTATTGCAATTTAGGCACCCCTAAGAAGTGAGCGAAACTGAAACGGGTCTACATTTTCTGACATTTGTCTAAGACTGCAAACTATATAATAACTCGCAGTGGCTGAACCAGATATTTAGTTCTGGAATGAAGCCTTTATATGCTAGCAGCATAAGCCACAGTCCAGGTACCCCGGAAAAAATCCACATGGAATTTGCATAGCTAGAGAGAGAAGTGAAGATTCACATTTCCCCTTATGTTTTGCTGATTTTGTGGTTTGGATGGTTGGTTTTGTTATTGGCATGTTATTACTTAAACAATTGCAGAGAAAGATCTGCAATTTGACAATTGCAATTTGAGGCCTTAGAGAGAGGATAAAACGTTAAAGTGTGTTGTTAACTTATATTTGTAATGGCATTATCTGACCCTATCATTCTTTACTTACTAATTCCTACAGACAATCCAACAATCTAAGACTGCAGTGACAAATTAAATAAAGTATAATAGATGAAATACCGCATGTTTTAAAAAGGGATTTCCCCTACAACCTATTCTGCACCATGAACATTTAGATTTATAATTAGAGTTAATAAGGATATCATAAAGTATTTTTTAAAAACTGTTACCATCAAATCCAAATGTACCTAATTTCAAATGTGTTGTGTCCTAAAATGAGGAGATACAATATTTGATTTTGCTTTTATTGACCATGAATTAACTATAAAATCCTTAGATACAGCAGTCTTCTCTGAGTAATCTTGTATGATAGCACATATCATTAATGATTGCACCGACGATTCTTTTTTGAGTGTCCACCAGATAGTGTGTCATTTCCTCAATTCAGAATAGGTGACAGCATGCTTGTGTGTGTGTGTGAGTGTGTGTGTGGGGGGGGGGCAGGGATTTACAGTCAGTAATAGATGAGTTGAAGAAAATTTGCTTCACCAACTTATCTATTTACCTCTTTACTAGAATGTTTTGATAATAGAGCCCAGAAATAATATACTAAAAAATACCGGAAAGAAACATATGTCAGAAGTAACTTTGCAGAGGATAAATTCTGCTTAAACCAATTCAGTTTTACACATTTTTAAAAACATATTTGCAATGTATTGCCTTCTCATTACTTCTGTAGCTCTTTGGTTTGAACCTTGATATAATGCACTAATGCTTACATGCGTGAACTCAAATCAGGAAATTATTTTCTCTGATGACAGTCCTCTCTCTTTATGTCTCTCTCACCCCCTTACATCTGCTGATGTCATATTGTCCCAAGTCCATTGATACTTGCCTGTTGTAAAAGCCAATTGGCTTCAGCTCCCTCTTCCCTCCTTTATCTCCCTATCTCTGGCTAGCCATAACAAAGATCTGCTTCCTTCATGCTAGGGATGATATCTCCAGACTTTCTGATTGTCAGAAAATGGCTGAGCAGCACCTGCACATACACCAGAATGATAGATAACATTCACAGAGGCAAATTTAAGGACAAGCATTATGGCAGGTGTTTAGGCCCAGTAGTCCCATCACATACTGTGCAGAGGACTGAAACTTGTTAGGACTCCTGGATGAGGATCAGAGACCCTTGGACCACGGAACCTTTAAACCACAAGATCAAGGATGCATTGTTCCTTCACAGGCATGATCAGAAGTCAGGGTACAACAAGACTGTCATGTGTCAGATATTGACTCCAACCTCAACCTTGCAGTACCAGCCCTTCCCTGACCCAATCATGGGGCCGGAGAAGAGCCGTGTAGTTGAAGTTGTGTCAAGCATCGCGTATAACCTTTCACGAGTGGGGAAACACCAGTCCCTTCACTGGTGTAGTAATGGAGCTGGGGCCCAAGTCTTTTAGAGGATCCTTGGCCACATAGCAAGCCCAGTGTGTCAGCCTTCACGACTGATGAAGCACCAGCCCCTTCATATGCATGATGTGGGCCTGGGATCCAAACCTGTCATTGACCTGGACCAGTTGCCTGAAGCACTGGGTCACAGTTGGTTTCCGCGGAACTTTGTAGAAAGCTAGTGCCTTCCCTGGGTGGCCAGGCTCCAGGGGTTAAGTCTTAAAAAGCAGTAACCTTTATCTCTCAAGGGTTAAAAAAAAAATTCAAAATGAAATAGACGTTCTTATAGTTTATCTTCACAGAGCAATTTTTACTTTTTCTAGAGTTCACATTTTTTCCAACTCTGGATAAATGGTAACACCCACAGTGTCAGCTCCAGCTTCCTCTCTGCCAGGCATTGTTGGAAAGTCACTATACTGTGTCCAGTTATCCCAGTATCATTTGGGTGCTTACTGCCCTTTGCAGCAATCTTTAATTTCTATGCTATTTCCTATAATGTCAATTATAAACTTTCCCTCTCTTTGTAGACTCTCATTCTAAGGGGAAACTTTGCTGCTATAATTACAGAATCTTTGAAAATAAACATCTTCAATGTTATTATTCCGGCCACTAAATATTTCTCCATATTTATTTGTTCTTTTTCCTATTTTTCCTATTTGTCCTCCAGCTATCTTTGCTCTATGTCATTTCTTTCACTGCAAGTTTCTTGTCTTTTTCTTTGCCTTGATTTTTTTTATCCATTCACTCATCTCTTAATTCCTATTAACCAGGGTCCCACCACTGAAAATGTTCCATCTAAGATCATATCAGCAGTTACTAAGGAGGGTGAAATCTGTCAAGTGCTTTACAAATAAGAGATCATTCTTACCAAATGTCCTCCGATTTTCAGTTCTCTTCCTGTCTCTGATGTCCCCTGCTTTATTAAGCAAACTTCAGAACAGAGCAATTCCTCCATCTTTAAAAATCATTTTATCCCTATCTTATCATATTTAACCTGACCCATACGAAAAAAGGTATTAAAAAATAACAAGGAAAAAAATTAAAAAATAACAAGGATATAAGCAAATTAATGATGAAACCAATGCATTCACTTTCAGTAGCCTTAAAAATTAGGCCTGGATTATGTATCCATGTATCCAGTTATTCTCTTCTTCCTCTTTTACATTCTGTGCTTACAATGAGTCATTGGACTCTGCCCAAAGAAAATTTTATGTATATATTTTTGTAAGCTATGCCTTTAAAAATAAGCTTTGCCAATTGCATATTTGTGTTGCTTTGCATTAGGATTAATTAATTCTTTATGGTATTTTAGATGTTTTGTGAAATAAAGTCTTTAAATGATTCTTCTCTAACACTGTGGCAGTTTTTGCTTTCAGCTATGCATACATTATATATGACATGCATATTTAATGTAAATATCTCACATATAGATGAAAAGTATGATTGTACAATTTACCACTTACCTTCAGGGGTGGGAGTTAGGAGACATTTTATTTTGAAAAGAAATTACTTGGATTAAAGATAGACAGGTTTTCTCACTGTCGAACCAAAAAAAGGAAACTCCTAGCAAATGTAGACATACAATGGAATTGATGGATAAAATAATAATCTTGTTTATCTACAGTACCAAAAAATATATTTCAATAATACCTTTGCCAAATAGGGAAAAAAAGTAACAAGGGAGAAATTTTATTTCTTAGTCTCTAAAAGTAGAAAGGAAAATTCTGTGTAAGAATACATAAATTGTAAATGTCATTTAGCAGATACCACATATGAAAGTGCCTTCAGTGCACTATTTCCAATTTGCTTAGACAACTTGAAAGTAAAACATCAAGATAAGGGCCCGTAACTTGCCCCAGAAAGGCCAAGCTTTAAAGAGAAATAGTATTTTCTGATTTAACTTATTACTATTGATTCACAAGGGAGAAATTGCATTCAAATATGTATTTTCAAACTTTTTTTTTTTTTTTTTTTATGATAGGCACACAGTGAGAGAGAGAGAGAGAGGCAGAGACACAGGCAGAGGGAGAAGCAGGCTCCATGCTCCGGGAGCCCGACGTGGGACTCGATCCCAGATATCCAGGACCGCGCCCTGGGCCAAAGACAGGCGCCAAACCGCTGCGCCACCCAGGGATCCCCAAATATGTATTTTCAAACTAACACATCATACACTAAAAACATCAAAATACATTGGAACAGTGTTTAAAGAAAGAAGAATGAGTATAAAACTATCATAATTCACATGCAAACAGAACCATTGCGCTCACACTGGAAGCCTAAAATATGAATAATTTCTTTTAATATACATTTTTTAAAAATCCAATTAAAGCCAATTGTGAGAGGAAAAGAAGTATCTACCAAATATTTATTTTTTACATGATATTCAAGGTTCTCTTGTGTCTCATTCCAAGTTGTAACCCTCTCATTTAAACAGCTCAATCACTCAGTCTACCACACGGGGTAACTACTTCCGTACCTCATTCAATCTTGCTTTTCATGCTCCACCTCAGTGCAGCTACCGCTGAACCATAGTTAGATGTCAGGAAGACTACCAGCTGGAGGACTCTGCCGTACATCTCACAGGGGAGTTTTTAATAGAGTCCTATTTTAAACAGTTACACAAGCATTGCTAAGCAGGTGGTTCAAGGAAGTCTGGATTCTTACTCATATTTGCACATCTTTTCTCCCAAACCAGGGATATATACCAGATTCAAGTTTAGTCTCCGGAGTGTGAAACCAAATGAAATTTGGGACATTCTTTGAATAATTCACTATATGAATCTATAAACCTAGACTATTTACTCTCACTGTAACATATTGGTCCTTCCAGATCTAAGTAGACAACTTTTACCTACTTATCTACTGAGCTGACAGGTTACATTTTTTTTTTTTTGCAGAATGTTTATATTATCTTCACAAGGAAAGATATGAACACATTACAAAGGTTATAGTTATATAGAAGGTCTGAATAAAATACATAGCATGAGCATACTAACATATACAGGGTTAACTATATAGCCTTGTAATATATCAAGGAATGTAAAAGAATTCTAAAAGAAATCATTCTAGCTGTTGATCTTACATCACATTCAGATACAAAGAAAGCAACCACATAAAATTATATGCAGAGATACTAAGCATCTGAAAAACAACTAAGAAGCTTGAGATTATATATTGAACTTTACACTCACAGAGGAGATATATTGTTTTTGAGAATCTACAGAACATTAACAAAAATAGTTCAAATATTCAGTCACGAGGCAGCTGTAATAAATCTCAAAGGACAATATGATACATTTGTCCTCTGTCCTCAATGGAGTAAAATTCAAATTAGTAACAGAAAGATAACTTTAATTTCCTACATATATTGGAAATTAAATAATATACTATTAATTCCTGGATCAAAATAAAATAAGAAACATTTTGGAACCTAATGACAGTGACAACAGAGCATGTCAAACTATGTGGGACAGAGGTGAAGTGAAAGCATAGCTTAAATGTATCAGGGGACACCTGGTGGCTCAGTGGTTGAGCGTCAGGTTGTGATCCCAGGGTCCTGGGATTGAGTCCTGCATCAGGCTCCCTACAGGGAGCCTACTTCTCCCTCTGCCTATGTCTCTGCATCTCTCTCTTTCATGAATAAATAAATAAAATATTATAAATAAATAAATAAATAAATAAATAAATAAATAAATAAATAAATGACTCAGGAGACAAGGAAGATTAAATACAAACCAACTCAATGTTTCATAAAAAAGATTGTAGAATAGCAACAACCTAAAGAATCAAAGGCAAGAAATAATAAAGATAAAGGAAGAAATCAAAAAAATTGAGAAGAAAAAATAGACAAGTAACAAAAACATAGATATTGAAACATTGACTAAAAGAAGAGGCTATTGTAATGCTAAGACAATGCAAATGAGCAGAATCATGAGGCCATTTCATTTATAAACATGCAAACAAAATTCCTAAAAAAATATTAGCTAACTCAAAGTCCAAGAAAATATATCATGATTAAGCAAAGTATGTTACAGAAATGCAAGGGTTTTTCAACATCCCAATTATACATCCTATCACATTATTATTAAGAAAATATGGTTTTCTTAAATAATGATTCAAAAACCTTTTGCAAACTAGAAAAAGCAAGGAATTCTCTTAAACAGTAGGTAAATAGATGTGTTAGTTATTCATCACTATATAACATAGTACCCCAAAACTTGGCAAACTAAAACAACTAGTATTTATTATCTTCTATTTTCTGTGCATCAGTCAAGTAGATACAGATAAGCTGGGTGGTTCTCTCAGCCTCTCGTAAGGCTGCTATCAAGATGTGGACCAGTGCCATAATCATCTCAAAGTTTCACTGAAGGAGGATCCACTTCCAAACCCACTCACAGGCCTCAGCAGAACTTGCTTCCAAGCCCATCCACATAACTGACCACAGAAAATCTACGTCCAGCTTATTTATTGGGCCTTTCCACAAGGCTGCTTCATGAGATGGTAACTGATTTCTCCTTGTTATAGCCTAATCTTGGAAGTGGCATCCTATCACTGTGCCATATCCAAGTCATCTGAAGTGAATAAATAAGCTCACTCCACCCTCAGGAAAAGACCTGAGGTTTCTACAAAAACCATTAATACCAGAAATCAGGGATCATCAGGGGCCATTTTAGGAGCTGTCTATCAACATGTGATACACCAAAATCTACACCAATGGGAAAACTAGAATATGGATGCATTCAACTTGAGATGGACAGTAAGACAAAGATGCCTATTGTCTTTATGCACACTACTTTTGATGATTGATTTACTCTGGTATTCTTGGCCAACATGATAAGGAAATGAAAAGAAATGAGGTATATGATTTGGGAGAGAATACACAAACTATCAAGATATGAACATCTACCTTTAAAAAAAATCAGTAACTATAAAAAGTCTAACAGGTTTACCAACTAAAAAATCAACCTACAAAATTAAAAGCATGTATTTAAATCAGCAATGATCCCATAAAATATGACCCAAGGGCACCGGGTTGGCCCAGTGGTTGAGCATCTATCTGTCTTGGCTCAGGTCGTGATCCTGGGGTGGGGATTTAAACACACACACAAAATAAATAAATAAATAAACACACACACACACACACACACACACACATACACACACGATACTAGTCATAACAGCAAGATAATCATAAAAAATCTAAGAAGTAATGAAAGCAAGAATATAATTACTCTCTTTAGAGGAAACAATAAAATTATAATAAATGACTAGTAAGTTCCAAGTACAATAACAAAATACCATTGACTAGTGGCTTAAACAACAGATATGTATTTCTCAGAGTTCTGGAGGCTGGGAAGTCTAATGTCAACGTGCTGGCAAATTCAGTTCTTAGTAAAGTGTCTTGCAGAAGACGGACTGTCTTCGTGTACATTTACATGGCAGGAAGAAAGAAAGCTTGGTCTCTCTTCCTTTTCTTATAAGTACACTTATCATATCATGGGAGCCCAACCTCATTACCTCATTTAAATCCAAATAAATAAATAAATAAATAAATAAATAAATAAATAAATAAATAACTCTAATTCCCTCCTAAAGACTTCACCTCCAAATATTATCACATTATGCGTCAGATTTTCAACATTAATTTGGAGGGGGCCACAATCATTCAGGCCATAACAAGATCATAGATGTTTATCTGAAAAAATGAAGGAACATTCTATATGATACGACAGATGATTCTATATTATTTTAAAAATCAATTAAAATTCCAGTTGGAGGGCAGCGTCGGTGGCCCAGCGGTTTAGCGCCACCTTCAGCCCGGGCGTGATCCTGGAGACCTGGGATGGAGTCCTGCGTGGGGCTCCCTGCACGGAGCCTGCTTCTCCCTCTGCCTGTGTCTCTGCCTCTCTCTCTGTCTCTCTCTCTCTCTCTCTCTCTCTCTGCTCCTCTAATGACTAAATAAAATAAAATCTTAAAAAAAAATTCCAGTTGGATTTTTTTTGCCTTTTTTTAAAAAAGATTTCATTTATTTATTCATGAGAGACACAGACAGAGGCAGACACAGACAGAGGGAGAAGCAGGCTACCTGCAGGGAGCCTGATGCAGGACTTAATCCCAGGATTCCTGGATCATGACCTGAGCCAAAGGCAGATGCTCAACCACTGAGCCACCCAGGTGCCCCTCCAGTTGGATATTTTTGAGTAACCTAAAAAGCTTACTCTAAAATTTCATGGGTATATAAAGGTCTGGGGAAATTAATCCAACCTTATAAATGAGGAATAAGACATTACCTGTCTTCCCAGATATAATACTTATAAGATATTTAAAGCCATAAGAAAGGATGATATTGATGCAATATTAACAACAAATAAAATGATAAAAAAAGAAAGCTCAAAGACAGACCCTGGCATATATGGGAACATTTTAGGCTCATATGTAGTCAAATAGGTTTTTTGAATGTTATACTAGTCTTGCATTTCTGAGATACACACTACTTGATGATGACATATTAGTCTTTTCATGTATGGCTAGATTCAGTTTGCTCGAATTTTATTTAGAATTTTTATACGTATGGTCATGAGCGATATTAGTCTGTAGTTTTATTGTAATATCTATGTGTAGTTTTAGTATCGGGTTAATGCTGGATTCATAGAATAAATGGGAAAATGTTCTTTTTCTTTTTCTGAAGTGTTTCTGGAGAAGTGACATTATTTTTTCCACAAATATTTGTTAGAATTCCCTAGGGAAGCCATCTGGACCTGTAATTTTCTTCACAGGAACATATTTTAACTACAAATTCAATATCTTTCATAGATACAGGACTAGTGTTTTTATTTCTTCTTGAATAAGCTTTAATAGTTTATTTCTTTCAAGAACTTTTTCCATTTCATGTAAGTCATCAAGTTTATTGGCAGAAAGTTGTTTATAAATTTCCTAATTATCTTTAATATTTGTAGTGATGCTGTGTCTTTAATTCCTGATGTTGGTAAACCTGAGTTCTCTCTCTTTTTTCTTATTCACTCTGTTAATTCAAAGGTTTATCAATATTGCTTATCTCAAAATACCAGACATTTTTTATTGATTTTCTCTATTGTTTTCTGTTTTCTATTTTATTGACTTTCACTCTGATATTTATTTTTTATTTCCTCCCTTTACTTAGTATTTAATTTTCTCTTTGTTTTTTCCTGGCCACTTAGTATTTAATTTTCTATTCTTTCTCTAGCTACTTAGTACTTGTTAGTTACTTAAAGTTAAAACTGAAGTAATTAACTTGAAACCTGTCCTGTTTTCTAATATAGACATTCAGTGCTATAAATTTCTTTGTAAGTACTGCTTTAGCACCATCCCATAAATTTTGATATGATCTCATTTCTATTCGTCTCAAAATTCTCTCTAATTTCCCCTTCTATTTCTTCATTTAACTGTGGATTATTTAGAAGTGTGTTCTTTCATTTCCAAATATTTGGCTACTTTCCAGATACCTTTCTTTGATTTATTTCTAAGTTATTTGCACAATAGTCAGATAAAAGATATTCTATGACTTAGATCCTTGTATATTGTTTGATATTTGTTTTATTTATGGCACAGAATATAGTCTATCTTTTAAAATGTTAGTGTATTCTCATTTTTTGTTAATGTATTAAAATGTTATTTTGCTATTTTGCACTTTATGTTTTATAAATATACCAATTACCTCAAATGAGTTGGTTGTAGTGTTCAAGTTTTCTATACCCTTATCAATTATCTATTTCGAGGGGTTATTTATTGAGAGAGAGAGAGAGAGAGGTTGAAATCTCCAACTATAACTGTAAGTTTATCAATTTCTCCAAGAAATTCTCTCAGTTTTTGCTTATTTTTGGCTCCGAAATCTAGTTTATCCTATCTTTGCCTTTTAATTGGTATATTTAGACAACTGACAATTTAATTTATTAATATGGTTAGATTTAAATCAAGCATCTTGGTTTTTGTTTTCGATATGTCATACCTTTGCCTCTTTTTCTTCTTTTGTTTTTTAAAGATTTTATTTATTTATTCATGAGAGACACACAGAGAGAGGCAGACACATAGGCAGAGGGAAAAGCAGGCTTCCTGTATGGAACCTGATGCAGGACTTCGTCCCAGGACCCCAGGATCATGACCTGAGCCAAAGGCAGATGCTCAACTACCGAGCCACCCAAGTGCCCCCCTTTTTCTTCTTTTTACTGCCTTCTCAAGATTGAATGTATCACCAGAAAAAGGAGTATGATGAAAAAAGTAGGGAGATGAAGTGATACTTCTTAAGTATCTAAGTGGAGACTTTCAGTAGAATATGAGTGTGAAGTTCAGAAAAGTAGTCTAGGACAGAGATAATAATTTCAGAGTCCTGTGCATATTCTGGGTATTTAAGGCCTTGAGACTGGATGCAATCACTTGGAATGAGAGTATGAATGGTAAAAATAAGAAGATCAAGGAAAAGTCCTAGGCTACTCCATTTTCAGAAGGGAGAGAAAGCTAAGGAAGAAACTGCAAAGGATACTCATAAGAAATCACAAGAGAAGTTGGAGATTAATCATATTAGTGTGTTGTCTTGGAAGCCAGGTGAAGAGAGACTTTAGAGAGAAGGATCAATTATTTAAAATATTGCCTTAGTTAAATAAAAATAAAGGCTGAAAAAAAGACTAATAGATTTAGCAACATGGGAGTCTTTGATGACTTCAATAAGAACAGGTTTGGTACAAAGAAGACAAAGCCAGATCTGAATAGATTCAACAGAGAATGGGAGAGAAAATATTGGAGAGAGTGACTATAGACAATTTTTTTCAGATTGTTCTCTTGTAAGGGGGCTAATTTAAAATCAATTAAATAACTTCTCATTCGTCAGAAAATGCAAATAACATAATAGAGCGGGAAAATTACCAGAAAATAAGGGAGACTGTTTCATTGCCCAATTCATCTTATGATTCCAACATAAACCAAATCCCAAACCTGAGAAAATGTAGGAAAAAAATTATAGAATACCCTTCATGAATACAAATTAAAAGTTCCTAAAAATATTAGTAAATTGAATTGAATAAAGCAACATAGAAAAAGTGACAATACATCATGATCAAATAAATATCTTTTATTCCGAGAATAGAAAGTTGGCTTAACACCCTGAAATCAGTCAATGTAATTTACATATTAACTCAAGAAAGGAGAAAAATTACATAATTTTTACAGAATTCAATATCCTTTAACAATAAAAACTCTCAGCAAAATAGGAATAGTAAGGCATTTCCCTAAATTGATAAATGGTTCTTTAAAAAAATATACTTAATGGTGAAAACTAGATTGGTTTCTCATGAGATTGGGAACAAAGTAAGGATGCTTACTTTTACCACTTCAACTCATTATTTCACGGAATGACCTAGCCATTGCAGTATAACAACTAGGAGAAAAAAATAAAAGTCATGAATATATAAAATGAACAAGTGAAATTCCACATATTAGTAGATATAATATTTTATAAAGAAAATACCAGAGAATGTACAAAATAACTACTAAAACTGATATATGAATTTAGCAAAGATATATGACACAAAATTCATCTTAAAATAATTTATTCTTACATTCCAGTAGAAAATTAGTGGAAAATGAAAATTTAAAATCCATTTACAGTAGCATCAAAAATTATGAAATACCACTAAAAGATGTTCAAGACATCTACACTAAATACTATAAAAAAAAAAATGCTGAGGGAAATTAAAGAAGACTTACACCATGTTCCTGGGTTTTAATACATGATAATTGGTCTATAGATTCAAGGCAATTCCAATAAAAATTCTACATCTCTTTTTTTTATAATTTGACAAATCAATTTTAAAATTTGTTTCAGGGGTTCCTGGCTTGCACAGTCAGCTAAATCTTGGATTCTTGGTTTTAGCTCAAGTCTGACCTCAGGATTGTGAAATTGAGCCCGACATCAGGTTCCATGCTCAGTGGGGAGTCTGCTTGAGTTTCTCTCTCCCTCCTCCTATGCCTCTCCCCACTGCTCTCTCACTCTCTCTTTCTCTCTCTCTCTTTCATTGAAATAAATAAATAAATCCTAAAAGAATATTTTTTTTAAAAAAGTTGCTTGGAAATGCAAAAGTCCCAAATTAACAGAAGCAATTAGAGAATAATGACAAAGTATAAGAACCAACCCTACTTGATTTTAGGTCTTATTATAAAGCTAAAGTAATCAAGACAACTTAGTATTTCAAAAACAGAACAAGAAACACATAGAAATATAGATCAATGGAATAGAATACTCCAGATACGGGCCTACATAATATGCCCAATTGATTTTTCATGAAAGTAACAAGGCAATTCAATGGAGAGAAGAAAGTCTTTTCTACAAATTATGCTGCAATAACTGGATATCCACGCATAAGAGTGAATACAGACCTCACATCAAACACAAAATTGCCTGAAAATGGATTATGGACCTAAATATAAGACCTAAAATAATAAAATACCTAGAAAAAAAGCATAGGAGAAAATCTTTGTGACTTTGGCAAAGTCAAAGTTGTCTTACAACTGAACATAGAAAACTTGAACCAAACTTGAGAAAATTAATAACTGGACCTCATCATTATAATAAACCTCGTCCTCTGGTAAATGTCATTTAAAAAATGAAACAACAGAGGCACCTGGTTGGGTCAGTGGTTGAGCCTCTGCCTTCAACTCAGGTCATGATCCCTTGGTTCTGGGATCAAGTTCCACACTGGGCTCTCCACAGGGAGCCTGCTTCTCCCTCTGCCTATGTCTCTGCCTCTCTCTGTGTTGCTCATGAAAAAAAAAAATCTTTTAAAAACTAAATAAACAAATAAATAAAAAATAAAACAACAAACCACAGACTGAGGGAAAGCATTCAAAATACACATAAGACAAAAATTTTGTATAAAGAGTATTACAAATTCTTATAACCCAATAATAAGAAAACAATCTGATGAGAATTAACACAAAAGAATATATATGAATACTCAATACGTACATGAAAAGATATTTTACATTATTATTCACCAGAGAAATGCAAATTGGTTAAAATGAGACACCATTACATAAGCATGAGAGTTGATCAAAATAATCTCAGTGAGGAAACAGAGCAGCTAGAAATCTCATAAAATGCTGATAAGAATGTAAAATGGTATAACCACTTTGGAAAACAGCTTGATCATTTCTTAACAAAGTTGAACATCCACCTACAAGGGGACTCAGTCATACTATTTCTCAGCATTGACTGCAAATTGAAAACACATCTGTGCAAAAACTTGCATATGAATATTCACTGAAACTTTGTCATAGTTCCAAACTGGAAACAACCCATAGGCTCATCAACAGATAAGGGAATAAACAAACTGGGGCATATTTGCTCAATTTTACACAGTAAAATAAACAGATATTACATATAATAACATAGAAGAATCTCAAAATAATTATGGTGAAGCAAAGAAGCCAGACAAAAAAATAAATTAAATAGTAAGTGCATTAACCTAAAGTTCTAAAAATGCAAACTGAGCTATAATAGGTAAATTTACTGGTTGCTTGAGGATGGGGGTGGTGAGAGGGATAGATTATAAAGGGACACAAGGAGACTTTGGGGGATGATGAAAATGTTTACTACCTGGATATCCGTAATAATCTCACAGACGTGTACATATTTTGAAACCACTTCTCATGATGAGCACTGAGTAATGTGAAGAATTGTCGAGTCACTATATTGTACGCCTGAAACCAACAGAGCACTGTATGTTAACTATACTGGAATTAAAATGAAAAACTTAATGAAAAAGTTAATCTAATTAAACACTACATTCCAGCTTATTTGACTTAAACTGCAATTCAGAGTTAAAAAATATAGCTCCAATTTAAACTTCTATTAAGCTGCCAAATATAATTGAAAGTTATTATAACCTCAACATAAAATGGACAAGTACAATTGTGAGGGACTTATAAAGACAAATATCTTTTGTAAAACTGTGTCGGCATATACAGAAAAACTAAGAATTTTACTAAGCAAGGCAACTTATTTATTTTTTTTAATTTCATTCCAGTTAATATGCAATGGTACATTAGTTTAGGTGTATGCTTAGTGATTTCACAATTCCTACCTTACTTGGTGCTCATCACCGGTGCCCTTCTTACACCCCATCACCTACTTCTCCCATTCCTGCCACCCACCTCCCCTCTGGGAACCATCTGTTTGTTCTCTTTAGTTAAGAATCTGTTTCTTAGTTTGCCTCTCTTTCTTTTTTTCTTTTATTCATTTTTTTTAGTTTTTTAAATTCCACATATAAGTGAAATCAAATGGTATTTGTCTTTCTCTAACTGACTTATTTCACTTAGTATTGTTCCCTCAAGCGCCATCCATGTCATTGCAAATGGCAAGATGTCATTCATTTTTATGGCTGAATAATATTCCATTATTATATATTATATATTATAAAATAATATATAATATTCCATTATATATCACATTCTATATATATCACATCTTCTTTATCCATTCATCTATCAATGGACACCACTTGAGCTGCTTCCATATTTTGGCTATTATAAATAAAGCTGCTAGAAACACAAGGGTGCATGTATCCCTTTGAATTAGTGTTTTTCTATTCTCTGGGTAAATATCCAACAGTGCAATTGCTGGATCGTAAGGTAGCTTTATGTTTTTTAACTTTTTGAGAAAGCTCCATGTTGTTTTCTACAGTGGCTCTACCAGTCGGCATTCCTACCAGCAGCGCAAAAGGGTTCCTTTCCTCCACATCCTCACCAACACTTGTTGTTCCCTAAGCAAGGCAACTTATAAGCAGCATATGTCATAAAAGAAACAATTAGAGCACCACTACCACCAGTCTTTTGGATATTTCTATCATTCTGGTATTACAAAAAATCCTAGCAACTGCAATGCTCAGGATAACAAAGCAGCAGGGATTTTGAACCATGGGAGTAAGAGAGAAACTTTTCAACTTAATATATTTATTAATTATATAATATATAATTAATATATATTAAAATATATTTTACATATGTATTTGTTACATGTATAAATATATATTACATATGTATATGTTATGTAATAGATAGTCATTTATATTATAAAAACCTAAATGTATTTCTATTTCTGAAATACAGACTGTATGTCCACTTTCCTTCCCCTCTGCATGTCTCTTCCCCAAGACCCATCATGCTTTATCTGGATATAGTCAGAGCCTTTTTTTCTGGTGCGCTCTCTCTCTCTCTCTCTCTCTCTCTCTCTCCTCTTTTCTTTTTCTAATTTGAGAGCAGCCACAAGGATATTTTCTTTTTTTTTTTTACAAGGATATTTTCAAAGCACAAATTCCTCATTTCATTACCCTACCTTCAAAATGGACACAATGCAATAACGTTGTACTGTTTTTAAAGATCAGAGGCTCATATATCTATAGATGATAGATACATAGGTACATATAGATAGATGACAGATACATAGATACACAGACAGCCAGATATTCATTAAATGCTAGCAATTACTCAACTTAAAATATGTGAACAGTGTTTTCATCACACAGGATTTAGGCCACTTCTTTTCATGTAGGCCATCAGCATACTCATTCACACAAGATCAAACTGCAGATTTTTGCTTTCCTACTTCACGGGGACTGTTTTCTGTGGTTGATGTACAAAACTATCTTCTCTTTTGGATTCTCCTTTGAATTCCTTCACTAAGGTAGAATAATATTGGAAATCTAGTGTAACCCACAGAAGTAAACCCTTTCTGCTAGAACAGCAGTTCCTCTCCTACTGACACTAAAACCTGACATGTCTTAAACCAGTTTTGCAAGTACCATTGAGATCCAAGTCTACCATGGAACGGATTTCTGGCAATTAATATGGGGCAAGAGAAAGGAATAAACAACAGCTTATGAAGGGGCTAGTTCTGGCACAATTTCACTTAAGTTAGTTGTCATCATTTTTCCCAGGGTTATCATTTATGTATTCAATCTTTTATTTTATCTTTCAGTTGTGTCCCACAACTGGGTCGTGGCTGGTGCTGCTTACTCAATGGATCATTTATATTTAAAGACACTAATGTAGTGTTTTACTTGCCATCATGCATCCACCCCACCCTAGCCCCAATGTATTTATAAAGAATGTAATTGATTTTTATCACCAACAACCAACCCCCACAAGGTGGATCACCCACAATGCTCTTTTTGCTATTTCCTACAGGTGCTGGTACACTTTCCTGCTGGCATTTTCTTAGATGGGTGTTCAAAAATGAGCTTTGTTGTAGCACACACGCACACGCACACACACACACACACTGCTAAATTTCTGCAAAAAAAATAAGATAATTCAAATGTACAAACCATGACAACTGCTTTAGTTTGCAGTTCAATAAAGATGTAAAATTCTTGACATGGCACTTTTAAAAAGTCTTTTTTGAAAGGTTTTTTTTAAGTTCATTATCAAAGATTTCCTAAAATGCGGACTAAACTATAAAGCTACTATTGCTAATTAATTGCTGCTATTCCTATTGTTCTTTCCTTCATAGGCCAGAATACCATAGTTCTAAACAGTTTCATGTGTTTCATGATAAATCTGATGCTTCAAATTGTCACTTGTTGGAGGAGACCATCTGTGCTTCAATGTTGGCATTCTTCATTGCAGGCTAATAAATTTGTCATATTAATAACTGTTTCAGCCAATAAATCCACGGATAGAAAATCTGATTATGGGATGTGTCATTAACAAACTGTTACTTTAAGTTGAAACAAAAGCACCTGCTATCCAATTCTTGCGATCTGTAAGTATCCCTAAAAATATTCATAATTCTATTTTGTTCTGGAGTCTACATACACACAGTATTTATTTGCCAAAGACCCTGTCTGCCTAAGGAGACTTTGGCTATCTGAAAATGCCATTATCTTATGCTAATGATGTATCACCGCAGTAAGCAATAATTAATTATTCAAAAACATATGACTGCTTGGTAAGACACCCAGTTTAATGGGGTCGATACAACTTAGCAGCTAGTATTAAGCACAGTAATTTTGTGTAACAAACTCTTTATTTTATAACTTAATTTCATGTTTTTTTTTTTCTTTTGTTTTGCTTCTGTATGTATTCTCTGGGCAGTAAACATCTTACCACAGTTTTGCCCTATATAAAATTCAGAACTTTGGTGATTTTTTAAAAGTTACTAATTTCAGCAGAGAAGTTTCTTCACATGGATTAAAATATTAAAGAGTTCTATAAGACTTATTATGAAATAATCATCTTTTCCATCCCTTTCTCTGTTTCCATTCCCCAGAAGCAACAGCTTTCAACTCTTTGACCTGGTTAAATTCATTACATCTAATTCTTAAATCTCTTTACTTTTAGAAGTTATTAATTGATTTTCTAGTACAGAAGATGAGAATTTAGTCATCTGTCGAACATCACTCACCCCCAAACATAAACAAGTTATATATTTCCAAAATTATTTCTCCTTGAAATATATCTAAGTTTACTCATCCTCTCAAATTTTTATATCATACTTTTAGTTGAATCAATATTCAATGCTTAGATTATTGTTATTATGTGAACAGTATTCCTGGGTGAACTATGTACCAAGTGGAGATTGCTTTTTTGGAGGGACAATATTTTGTTTACATTGAAGGAAATATTTACCTTATTTATACCTTTGTGTTCTCTTTCTCACTAATTCAGCCCCAATCTTCCCCAAGTTGTCTACATTTTCTCAATATGTTCAAATACCCCACAGCAGCTATCAATCCCCTCATCTTGAACACAGATCCCTTGGAATTTTTTGACCTGCTTTTTATGTCTGGAGCACAGCTCTCACTCTGACCACCCCTTTTGCCATGATCCTAGAGCTATATCTTTTTCATGAGTGAAAACCATTATTTCCTGAATCCTATTATTTCTTTCTTCTTGGTTTACCCACTCCTTCAGTGCCTGAGAAATGTTATATAAGTGGCAAATTTGAGAATTCCAATATCTAAAAATATCCTTGTCTACTTTATACATAATTAATTATGTATAAAATTCTAGGCCAAGTGTCCTTTCCTCTCAATATTTAAATGTCATGCTCCATTGTCTTTTAGTTTCTGGTATCACAGTAGAGAAATCCATGAACATTTGAACTTTTGATTCTTTGTATGTGAACTTTTCCTTGTTTACTTGTTTTTTTAATGACCTTTTGCAATTGGCCCATTTATATCAGTGTTTTGATATATCATAATGATAGGCTTTAATGTGGATCGATTTTTCCCATTTAATATGTTTATTTTTATTTTTTTATTTTATTTTTTATTTTTTTAATTTTTTTTGTTTATTTTTAAATACAGAAACTCATGTCCTTCTATGACATGAAGTTCTGAATCCTTTCTTTGATAATTGTATTCATTTTACTTTCTCTGATCTCCCTTTTTGATACACCTGCCATTTGGTTTTTGGAATGTATGTCTCTTTGGTCTATGATTTTTGTGTCTAATGATCCTTGGCCTTTGACATTGAAAGATGGAATACCTAAAAGCTGACTCAAAGCTCTGCATTGGTGAATGGTCATTGTCAACTGGGAGCTTGACCATAGGTCAGCTGGCAGGACTATCTCTTTAAGGAAAGTTGGATGTGGATGACTTTGAATTTTCTCTTTGGCTACTCAAATTCCCCAGAATAGAATCAGCCTATCTCATGCATGCAGAGTTGTAAGCTTGGCTGTCAGTGTCAGGAATCCAAGTTGGGGAGGATACTGGGCATTTCAATAAGAGAAACAATTGAAAAGAAAACTACTTGAAATGATTGCAGTATCATAAAGGCAGTTCAAAATAAGTATTATAAATCAATAGTTTTTCTGTAACAGCAATAAACATCTTTTAAAATTTGTTCACATTTTTGTTATTCATACTTTTTATCTTAGTATATGTACTTTAAAAAATTTAATTGAAGAAAACAGAAACTTGTCAAAGATTTCTGTATAAGTTACTTAATATTCTTTATAGTACAAAAAACCTAAATGCCTCAAAATGGAATTAACTCTACTACATACATTAGAATATATTATGTAATGTGTTATATTGTAAATTTTATTACACATATAGGGTATAGTTATATTGCTATTTTAAACAACAGACATCAATCAACTTCATTTCTTTTTTTTTTCTTTCTTTTTATGATAGTCACAGAGAGAGAGAGAGAGAGAGAGAGAGAGAGGCAGAGACACAGACAGAGGGAGAAGCAGGCTCCATGCACCGGGAGCCCGAAGTGGGATTCGATTCCGGGTCCCCAGGATCGCGCCCTGGGTCAAAGGCAGGCGCTAAACCGCTGCGCCACCCAGGGATCCCCAATTAACTTCATTTCTTATGGCTCATACCCAATTCTTTGTAATTTAATTAAAAAGTAGCAAAGGAAGGAAGGAAAGGAAAGAAGGAAAAAAAGGAGGACATTGAAAGAGAAGAGAAAAAGGAAAGAAAGGAAGGAAGGAAGGAAAGAAAGAAGAAAGAAAGAAAGAAAAGAAAGAAAGAAAGAAAGAAAGAAAGAAAGAAAGAAAGAAAGAAAGAAAGAAAGAAAGAAAGAAAGAAAGAAAGAAAGAAAGAAAGAAAGAAAGAAAAAGAGAAGAAAGAGAAGAAAAAGGAAGAAAAGGAGGAAGGAAGGAAGGGAAAAAGAGGAAGGGAGGGAGGAATTTATCTTTTCCAGTTCTCCTTACATTCTTGGCCAATAAAACAAAATGTTGGAATTTCAACTGTGTATTTTATTTACTCTCAAAGTATTTGACCTTTTCATTGGCTTAGTGGAAATCTCTTCATGCTATAAGTGGCCAAGAATATGGAAGACACTGATGAGTAGCTAAGCAATTCATACAGTATAGAAAATATTCTAAAGCTCCCTCTGTCTACAACTAATACTGTCCTTTATCAAATGTTGTAAATGTTGAAGTACTGAAAATATAAATCTCAAAACCATAAAAATAATGTAAATTTAGCTCTAAGGCCATCTCAATGCTTTTCAAGGCTCTGGTCTTTGAATAAGCCCTCAGAGTCAGAAGTGCTGAACGTTTTTCTGTCTTGTAAAAGGCAGTAGTAACCTGGCACAAACCAGAACCGTGCAGTCAGAAAGCCAAAGAAGTTTCTTTTGTTACATAGAACAAAGAAATGAGCTACACAGTTTAAAACCCATCAGGGTTTCTGGAATAAGTGAAACTTTTTTGTTTGTTTCAGAACTGTTAAAATTCTTATATACCAAAGGTTTTACAATCAAAATAGGCTACGTTCATGGTACCTTAAGCAAAGGAAATAATTCATTTGAAGAAAACCACCTTAACATTTTTTAATCTAATGGCCCTTTTTTTGGAGGATCATATGACAAGAAAAACAGATGTTTAAAAACAATTAGGGTTCAGTCTTTTCTAACCCTGCTACATAACTCCAAGAAAAAAATAATTGGAGAAGTTAGGATTGCATTATATTTTCTCTGTACAAACTAATAATAATGATCTATTATTATTAGTGACTATTAACTGTGACTATTAACTGTGACTTTCATTCTGTGTCTCCTCATTTGTCCAGTTTTTATAAATTATAAGAGTTTGGAGGACTTGAATTTTACTTTACTTCCTTATTTCCTTCCTGGAAAGTAGATTATAATCACCATTAATAGCAACTACTAATACAAACACAAATGGAACATAAAGCTTTTCCAAGGTGCCACACAGACACATCTATTATATGATTCCAATTTCATCAGAAATTATACTACTTTTTCTGAATTTTATGGTAATGAAAGTCAGTGATTGTTGAAATGTGATAAAATTCTTAAAGAATGTGTCCACTGAGTGCATTTTTAATAAGTGTTTACCTTATAGGCAGTAACTGGGGATCAAACAATGCAATATATGTAGGAGATATCTGCTTTTTAGCCTATTTAGCAATCTTCCTCTTTCTTCTAGTAATAATAACTTACTCTTTGGGGGGAAACTACATTTTCTTATCAATAAACAATGCTGTCAATAATTGGGCAAGTAGAACAAATATATGAATAAAAAGATGATATCCTGAAAACATATGTCATGCCTAAAACATGTTTCTCCCCATTCTCAGGCCATGAATGAAAAAAGTATTACTTTAAATTATATCTTTTTAAATGACGCTTATATAAGAAAATCAAATATGGAGTAGTCATTGTATTAAAAAAAACCTTGTAATGAATTTGAAAGCATTTTTTAAAATGTAAAGAATAAGTGATCTCAATAAAGTTATAAGACTGAATATTACGTTGAAGATTTGTGATGGGAATTTAAAAGTAAATACACTAATTGTCATCTGAACAGTCTAATTGTCTAAATTATACTTAAAGCAAGAAATACATGACAGAGAGAATAGTCAAGAAAGAAATGAACTTAAAATGCAAAACATAGAAATAAATAAGTTTTGAAAACTTAACTAAAGACAGTATTTTGCATTTTGTTTGTGTTTGCAGTTATTAAGATTCTTTTCATCTCAGAGATAAGAATTGAATAAAAACCATACCAACTATCACAGTAAGTGTAAATGAGATAAAAAATAAAATCCAAAATTAAAAATCAACCACATTCAGATGGGCTAAAAAATACAAACCGACTCTATCTGCTCACTGTAGTTAAACAAAATGAGGTGAAAAAATATTAAAGTAAACGGACAGGCAAAATACTGAGATTAGATCTTCTTTCCCACCAAAAAGGGAGAAAAATAGCAAGAAGGAAAGGAGAGAGGAGATAAGGAGGATAGAAGGAAGGAATGAGGGAGAAGGAGAGGTAAGAAACAGTTGGTAAAGAAGAAAAGGAAAAGGAAAAAGAAAAAAAGAAAGGAAGGATGCAAGAAAATAAGGGCAAACACCAATACCCTCAAAACTAGTTCCAGAAGGTCATTTAAAAAGAATGAGAATGTTATAAGTTTTTATGAATAAAGGTTTATTTCCAAATTGAATACACAATTTCATGAACACATAAGCTGACTAATGTAACATGGAAAATTGAAATACAGGAGAAAGTTGATCAGACTGAAGTCTTAGGAGTATTGAACACAGATCTTTTTATAGATCAAATATACAGAAAAATAAATACTATGTAAAAATGTATTAAACCACAGTGATACATATATAACGTTATGGCCTAAAAAAGAAAAATTTAGTTTCTAATATTCCATGAAATATTAATTAAATTAACCAAATAGTTGTACATAAAGATTGATGGTAGATAGCAAGGTGGATAGAAAGGTGATAGGTGGGGTGGAGATGGATATTGTGCTATAAAATCATTGTATTTCACTTTATACTTTGTAAAATTCTGTCTGTATTCTTATTTCATATCTGTCTTTATATCTTTCCATTAATTCTATACCCAGCATTTTAATCGTTCTTCTCCTCGACTTGTGGATAAGTAAGGCACTCCAATTATTTGGTTTACACAGAAGCAGGTAATGAATTTACCTACACAAATTTATGAAGGAAACGGAAGGATTTGTTTGGAGTATATGCCCAGGAATTGAATTCCTGTATTAAATATTAAATATTATATAAATATTTCATTTCCCCGAATACTGCAGACCATGCTGCAAAATATCTTCACTCATTCGTATTACTAGGAGCAGTGTATTCCCCTGCATAATCACCAGCATAGATATTACTCAACTTTCTAATATTTGACAAGTGGAAATATTATGCAATTTTCTTAGAGTTTTTTACTTTTTCAAATTATTAATGGCAGGTATAACCAGCTTTTCATATATGTGATAAGTATTTGTGTTTGACATTTTGTGAACTGGTTTTTCATATCTTTTGCTCATTTTTGTTTTGGTTTCTTATATTTTTCTGAAAATATTTGCTGACTTACAAGCAATCATTGTATACTCTAATATTAATCCATATCAGTTACAGACTTTGAAAATATTTTCTCCATATTTTAAATAATCTCTTAGCATTGTTATGGTATTTTTTACCAATCAACAAAATCTGTAAAACAGAGAAGCAGTTGAATACAGGTCTCATGCTCCATAGAGTTTGCTTTTGGAGGCTTTTCTAAGGTCTTCCTTACCCTAAGGTCATATATATATATATAGTCCTTCATTTATAAAACAATTTATTATATATTTATTTTCTCAAAGAACTTGCTAAGTTATCTTATAAATCTTAATAATCTATGTATAGATAATTTTGTGTTGTCCATGTACAAAATTGCATAATAATACATAAAGAAAAAATTGGTTCTATCTTTACGATGTTAATGTATTTGTTTTTCTTGTCTTAATGTACTAGCTAGGTCTTCTCTAATAATGAATAGATGTGAAGTTAATGGGTATCTTTATCTTTTTAAACATATCAAGAATACTCAAATATTCAGTGTTTCACAATTAAATTTGAGTTTCTGTATGTTTATGCAGTGTTTCTCAGGTTGAATCTCTTTTCAATTTCTACATGCTTATATCACAATTGAATGCTATGTTTTATTTTCTAGTTCCTGCTTCTTTGATTATGATGACAGTTTTTTCTTCTTTAATCTGTTAATATCTAGATTGCATTGATTGATTTCCTGATACTAACCATATTTCTCTCCTGGAGTTTACACAACCAGGTCTTACATATATTTCTTTAAATAGATCATTTAATTTGATTTGCTAATTATTGTTATGTAATTTTTGAATACCTGAGAATGACAGATGCTGGCCTATAATTTCTCTTTTGTTATGTGCTTACCATATTTTTTTGAAGATTTTATTTATTTACTCATGAGAGACAGAGAGACAGAGAGAGACAGAGAGAGAGGCAGAGACACAGGCAGAGGGAGAAGCAGGCTCCGTGCAGGGAGCCCGACGCGGGACTCCATCCTGGGACTCCAGGATCATGCCCTGGGCGGAAGGCGGCACTAAACTGCTGAGCCACCGGGGCTGCCCATTTTACCACATTTTTTATGTTAAGATTAAGTTATCCTAGGGAAGATTAAAAGAAACTATCCTAAATAAGTTCATGCAACAAATTTTAAAACTTATAATAAAATATATAACTATCTTGAAAAATGCAATTTAACAAAGCTGACATACATGCAGAAATATAAAATCTGAATGGCCATGTAGCTATTAAAAATTAAATTTCTTATCAGCATTCTGCTAACAAAAAATTCCAAGCCAGAACGATTTCATTGGTGAGTTTTATCACAAATATTTAAAAAGACATCAACAATCTTTCCACTCTTTCAGTAAATAGAGGAAACATTTCTCAATTCAGTTTATGAAGTTATTGTAAGTTAAGACAAAAACCTGACAAAAAATTACCAAAAAATAAAATAAAATTACTGACCAATATCTCTCAATAATATAAATACAAAACATACTTGAAAATATTATAAAATCAAATCCAAAAATATGTATGAAGTATCATACTCAAATACCACTTACTGCAAGAATGTAAGTTCCATCAATTTAATTCACAATATAATGGAATAAAAAAAATGATCACATCAATAAATGCAGATAAATCATGACAAAATCCAATGCTCTGTGACAAACATTCATAAGCTTTTAGCAAAGTATGAAGGAGAGCAATCTATTTCAACTTGAGAAAGGTTACCTACCAAAAACAAACAAAAAAGACCCTACAACTGCTGTTACTGCTTAATGATGTAACATTAAATACTTTCTCAGTAACATTGAAAACAATAGGCAAGGATGATCACTCTTACCAATTCTGTTCAGCAGATCCTACCGATAATAATGACAAAAAAGAAATTTTTTTAAAGTACAAATATTTCCATTTATAGAGGGCAGGATTGATTACATAGAAAATCCTAATGAATTTATAAAAAAATTATGGGAAATACTAAATGACTTTAGCAAAATAACAGAATAAAATATCCAATAGTTAAAACAGTCTTTCATTTTGACAAAATTCAATTTATAATTTTTTTCTTTGATGAATCATGCTTTCCGTGTCTAAGAACTTGTCACCTAAATCCAGGTCAAGAGGCTTTCTTTTAATTTTTTTTTTTTAATTTTACATTTTGCATTTAGGTCTATGATCAATCTTGATTTAGTTTTTGTATAGGTTGAGATTTAGATTGAGATTCATATTTTTGCATTTGAATTACCAATTGTTTCAACACTAGTTGTTGAAAAGACTATCTTTTCCTTATTGAACTTATTTTGTACCTTTGTCAAAAATCAAATGATCATTTTGATGAAGTCCTAGTAGTTTATTTCTGCTTTTGTTTCCCTTGACTCAGGACACCTATCTAGAAAGAAGCTGCTATAGCTGATATCTAAGAGGTTACTGCCTATGTTCTCTAGGAATTTTATAGTTTTATATTTAGGTCTTTCATCCAATTTGAGTTTATTTTTGTGTGGTGTAAGAAAGCGGTCCCAGTTCCATTCTTTTGCATGTTGCTGTCCAGTTTTCCCAACACCATTTCTTGAAAAGACTATTTCCCACTGGATATTCTTTCTTGCTTTGTCAAAGATTAATTGACCATATAGTTGTGGGTTCTACTGCACTCTATAGATCTATGTGTCTATTTTTGTGCCAGTACCATACTATTTTGATCACTACAGCCTCATAATATAACTTATAGTCAGGAATTGTGATGCCTCTAGCTTTGCTTTTCTTTTTCAAGGTGGCTTTGGCCCTTCAGGGTCTTTTGTGGTTGCATACAAATGATTGTATTTGTGTGGATATATTTCTGAACTCTCTATTTTGTTCCACTGATTTATGTGCCTATTCTCTAACAAATATCACACTGTCAATTTAGCAGTCTTTCGCATTTTTGCTAAATTTATTCCATAGTATTTTATATTGGCATGACCACAGATGAATTTTTGTTGTTGTTTCATTTTCCAGTTACTTTCTAGTAGTATACAGAATACAAATGATTACTGCAACCTGATTGTAGTTTTTATTTATTTTTAAAAGATTTATTTATTTATTTATTTATTTATTTATTTATTTATTTGAGA
Organism: Canis aureus; assembly: GCF_053574225.1. NCBI lineage: Eukaryota > Metazoa > Chordata > Mammalia > Carnivora > Canidae > Canis > Canis aureus. The sequence goes on along the minus strand of NC_135644.1, from coordinate 21,360,292 downwards.
CAGAGAGGCAGAGGGAGAAGCAGGCTCCCCATGGAGCAGGGAGCCTGATGTGGGACTCGATCCTAGGACCCCGGAATCACAACGTGAGCTGAAGCCAGATGCTTAATTGACTGAGCCACCCAGATGCCCCGATTGTAACTTTTAAAATCGAGTAATGATTCCTCCTCCCTAATTATTATTCAGTTTAGCTGTTTTGGCTATTCTGCTCTTTCAAGTAAAGGAGCACAAAAATGATATGATCTAACTCAGTTTTTAAACAGGATCATTCTAATCATGTTGTGAATAGTTTGAGGGGGACAAGGGTTTATAATGGCCATAGCAATAGACTATTGAGCTTATACAAACAAAAGATGGTGACTTGGGAGTAGAATAGCTTATGGAACTGTGGAAGTGGTAAAAAAAAAAAAAAAAAAAAGGTTGGATTTGCATGTAGAGTGTAGTTAGAGTTGAAAGAATTCGATGGAAGAATGGAAGTAAGGTAGGTAAGAAAGGGAGGAACCATAGATGAATTTATTTTTCAGCCTGAACAACTGGAAAATGTAGACATCTGTACTGTGTGGTAAGAAAATTCTATTTTTTAAAAAAATAATGGATAAAAATTTTCATAAAGGCACTATTTATAATAGCAATTAAAGAAGAAATTGACTACTTAAATATCTAACAATATCAGAATAAACTATATACTATATAACAAAAAAGAAACAATACTTAAATACAATATTATATAATTTTATGAAATTAAATATTTGCACTTTTCAATGACATGGAAATATGTTCAAAAACGAGTGTTTTTGAAAAAAAATTAACACAAAATACTATGAAGACAGTAAAAAAGAGCAGAGGGGACTCCTAGGCAATAAAATTAATCTGTAGGACACAATAAAGGTGAGTACATGTCATTATACATTTGCCAAAATCCATAGAATGTGCAACATTAAGAGTGAACCTTGTGTAAACTATGGACTTTGGATGGTAATGCTCTGTCAGTGTAGGTTCATTGATTAGTTCAAATGTACCATTCTGGTGCTGAACATTGATGGCAGGAGGTTGTGTCTGTGTAGGGGGTAGGGGGTAGGGGAAATATCTCTACTTTCTGCTCAATTTTGCTGTGAACCTAAAGTAGCTTTAACAAATAAAGTTTATTGGGGCACCTGGGTAGCTCAGTCTGTTGAGCATTATACTCTTGATTTCGGTGCAGGTCTTGATCTCAGGATCATGGAATCAAGTTTCATGTGGAACCTGCATGAAGCCCCATATTGAGCCCCACTCTGAACCCCATGGTGGGCTCTGCACTCAGCAGCGAGTCTTAAATTCTTCCTTTCCCACCTGAGCCCCCATGCTCAGGTGCACACATGCTCTCACTCTAAATTAGGTAACTCTTTAAAAAAACTAAAGTATTATTTATGTTATAAATATATAGGTATATATACCTGTATATCTATGTATACATATACATATATACAAATGTGTATGAAAGAAAATGTTAATAGTAATTAGCTCTATGTCTAGAATTGTAGAACAATTTTATAACTTTCTATATTTTAAAAAATTGTTATCGTGTATGTTGTGTTCATAATCTGACTATAAATAAGGAGTTATTTTTAAAAAACTATTACATATACAAATTTATTTTTATGAAAAAGCAAGATTAAAATTAAATTTATATATAAAGATTTAAATTTAATTAAATGCTATGTACTGTGAACATGAATGTTTGTACAATTAATATATGACTAATAATAGAGGGAGAATGGTTATTACAATTGAAACAACAATGAAATGTAATGAAAACAACAATCCTTTTTTGAAAAAATTAATGGCGAACTCATTTTTATTATTTAATGTTTTCTTTCTCCAGATAATTTCCATTTGTTTAGTTTTATCCAGACTAACAACAGGGATGAATACAAATCATCTGAATAATGCAAATAATAATAATAACAATAACATATAGTCTTCTACTTAAATAGTCATATTATTCAGGAATTTGAGGAAACAAATAAATTATATATATGTCATACATATAACTTGGCCTAAGAGCTATGATTATTATGTGTAAATTATGGTTTGCTATAGCTAAAACAAACAGGATTTTCTTAGTATTTAAAGGTCCTATTATGAAATTTGGAACATTTAGGTCTATGAGATCATTTCATAGGGTTATTATAGATACTAGTGTTTAAAATATTTTATTTTTTCAGGATTTATGGTGAAATATCAAAATATGAAAATTCTCTATATTATGTAATACTCTTTATTGTCTCTAGTTTCATCAGCAATTGTGTATTTTGCTTGTCTGCATTATAGTACATTATAAAATTAAAAAGTAAAAAACATCAATAATTTGGTTGATTTAGTAGAATGGTTTTCACTCCATTCACAGATGTACATGAACACAGCATTCAAGATTAGTCAATGGAACATAGCCAAATGTATTAATTCTTGAAATGCCTAGTTCACTAGGTTGGTTTGAAAATTAAATGAGATAATGTATGCACAACTCCTGAGAAACCTTCATAGCACAGCAGCACAGGAATGTTAGCTACATAATGATGTTGACATTGGAAATGACAGCACCACTCAAGAGCTATGTTAAATTTAATTGGAAAAAAAATCAATTGAGCACCAATCGAGTTGAAGATTCCTGGATGCAGATTATGACAAAAAGCCAAAATCATAACACTTCCTAACACCAGAACCTTGGCCTTTAAAAACAGAGATGCATATACGGAAAAATTACATGTAGAGTTGTATACATTCAAACAATATACATCAACACAGCACAAATGTAAAGACAAAAGATGAGTAAGAGACTACCTTTAATCAGGGAAATCTAAAATATGGTGATGTCATGTTAAATGGCATCCATGAGGAAGATGAGCCTAAATAGTCTAGCTTAGAGAGAAAAGCCATTTGTTCCTTCTCTTCTATCATGTTACTAAATGTCTGGATTTTAATCTCAGAAAGAAATAATTGTTTGTGACTGGTCAAGTAGAAACTGATAAACATTTAAGAGCAGCTTTTGTAGATAACAAGACAAATGCCTTAGAGAAACCAATATCTTACTACTTTAAAGCTTCTTAATATGATGTTAGGGCTCTTTTATGCACAAATTTATCGGAGCTGTTTTAAATAAATATGTTTGTATGCATGTGCACTCACACAATAGTATCACAAAGTTCTCACATTTTACTCACACATATTGTCCTATGTATCAGTAATGATAGTGAACCTCTCTTAGAAAGCATAATAGGAATTTTCTAGGTAGCTTACAAATTTAATTTTAAAAAATTTGAAGAAGGAAGGAAGGAAGGAAGGAAGGAAGGAAGGAAGGAAGGAAGGAAAGAAGGAAGAAGGAAAATGGAAACATGCTTATGCAAAGTTGGATCTGTGCCCTCAATGATCCGCTTACTGACTACACCATATGTTAACCACTTTACTTAAGATGTTTGAGGCACAGAATTCATTAGAGATAAAGTCGACAGGATAATTACAGGAAACTGAAATCAATTGAATACTGAGTTTTAAGTCCCATTAATCCTTTAAAATGTCCAGCTGCTATGGGTAAACTCATGGAGTGGTTATCACCTTATATGAGAAATAAGTTGACTTTTATTATAGGAGACATTGTTTATAAGAGGAAAATTTTCTTCATTGATGTAAGTATATGAAAAATACATTAACTCCAAAGAGTTTTTGAATTTCAAAAGACTAAAATAATTGGCTAACCTTGAAATTAAATACAAAATGAAAATATTACATATATATATATATATGTAATATTTCCATTTGTAGAATCAAACCAAAATGGAGTTACTTATGTCAAGGACAAAATGGAGATGGTCAATGTAAGCTCAAAAAGGAAATTTAACCTAATCTTATAGTAATTTACTGCTCTTCTCAAAAACTAGTAGAGGCCACCAGCCAATCTTTTTATCCCATAACAATCCCTTAGTCTGTGAGCAACTCAGAACTCATTGCTTCCATAACCTTGAGTTTCCCCGCTTGCAGGTTGAAAGCTTTGCAATGAGCTTAATTTCTGCTCATTTTATTCAGCATGCAAAGTCTGGTATCTGACACATTATATATGCCTGGGTCCCTTGAGGCAGTTGGTTGCTTAGCTAGTTTTTGCCTTACCTATGTACATGGTAGTAATTATAGTTTAGGAACAAAAGTTGAACATTTCTCAACGTTAACACTCATGTCTACCAACGTTAGTGTTGCCACGGGAGTCATTTCCTTCTTTGTTTCCATAAGAAAGGGACAATAATACTTATCTTCCTCACAGGGGTGCTGTAATATTAAATACTAATGCTGGTGATTTCCACAGGCAGAATTTTATTAGGAACCTACCAAATGATCTTACATATAAAGAAGAAAATCATAGATTTTTCATCTTGCAGATTTTGAAACTCACACTCTCTTCTTACACATTGTGATTGTCAATACTCCCCCACAATTTTATAGCTTTCCTTCAAACTCTTAAAAAATCAGTATATGTCAAAACAGATAACATCTCTTACAAGAAAAGGGGGTGAAAATAGTATTCTCTGGTTGAAAGGAGGCTTATGCATACTTGTGTTGGATTCTTCAATCTTCAAAGGAGGTCATTCATATAAATTCAGTAAAGACAGTAATGTGTGACTCTGATACTACCCTGACCCCTATCCACCTTCGAAGGCAACTCTAACATCTCAAACAGTAAAATTCAGACCAAAAGCTACTTCACTTGCTGCCAAACAGATAGATAGCCTATATCTGAACTCAATTTACAAAACAGGGACATCACTATATGTTAGCCACTTTAATAGATTCAACTTTATTTTCAGAATATACATCTACCTTCAGCAGAGAGTAAAGCAATTCAAGACGAAGAGAAAAAAAAGTGCTGACGGGCCAATAAGACAAAGAAAAGAAAGCGTCAATTAACCTACATTGATAGACACTTGGAAAAAAAAAAAAAAGAAGACTGAATCAATTTGCTCATCTTCAAAACTGTTTCTGTGGTACTATTTCTCCTCTTCGAAGTTTCTAGATGTGGTAGACATATTCATGCATAGCATGTTGTAGAAAGCTGTCAGTAGTTCTGATATAGTCACCCCAAGGTCTAATCCTATTATATCAAATGAAAAAAATACAAGGATGCTCACAAGACCAGCCCTTCTTAAGAGACATCAAGAAATACATAAAGTACTTTAGGTGCTTGGCCCCTAAGTGTTGCTAGAACAGTAACAGGCTGCAAACAATCTATGAATCTAGAGATGGCAGTAAACAGGATTGCTTTCAGTTTATGAGCTGTTAAGCCTGTTTCATAAAGTAGCTCATGGTGACTGACAGTTAAAACATTGGGTCATTCACTAGTTCCTGTGTTATGTGCCAAGTGGCACAAGGCCATGAAAAATGATGGTACTGGGAGAAAAATCTTACAACGAATGCCTTTCTTGTGCAGCCACCTCTAGGGAAGATGAACAAAAGGTGTAGAAGTAGTTTAAAGCTATAAACACCTCCAAAAGCAAAGTCTCAGACTGCTGCAACCAAAGTAAATAACCACAATTTCAGTGACAACACAACATTGTCAATATTATAGTATGATTTAGGGTAGTGTGGGTGGAAGAGTTGGACAAGAGGTTGGAACCAACTTTATCTGGAATAACCCACCCTCAGAATTGTGACAGTGTAAATCAAGGATCTCAGTTAAGTGTTTATAAAGATGAATTCTGTGTTTTGTTAGCTGGCACCAAATATACTATGTTCTATGACAATAGTTCCCTATGTGATCTACGCCATAAGCACATATGGTCTGAACTTCTAGGTCCAGGTTGTTGATTGGGCATGAGCACACACTGTAATTTTCCCCTTACTACCCAAAACTAACTGTAGTATTTGAGAACATAAATAAATTGTGTACTCACAGGAGTATCAAGGTAATCTGATTAGCCGTGGAGAGTTAGGGCTAGGTAGAGATTACAGCATTTCAGGTTTCCTGAGAAGAAGCCAAAATTACGAAGAATTACCAAGAAGAATTACAGAGAAGAAGCCAAAACCACAGGCCCCTTGCACATCGGGGACATGGGACCATGGCACATATAGAGACTTGGAAACGTGGGCAGGAAGTCACTGCCTGAATAAGCCATGAACTCAAACTCTATACAGAGAGAAACCTCACGAACCAGAAAATCTAGTCTCCGTTTTAAGAGTGCTGAGGTTGAATTCCTGGCACCCATCCAATACAAGCCTGCTTAACATCAAAATAAGCCTACAGGGCCTAAGAAGAGGCTACAAGCAAAAGACTATTCAGAAAGGCCTCTACTTCTCAGGATGAAAATCCTTCCATTTTCAGAGATTCACAAAGAAGATAAACTCACAGAAAGCAATTACAGAACATAGGAGGAATGCCATTTCCAAAGAGGAGAATTTATACCTGAAGAGATGGTTTAATAGATGCATCTGAACTTTAAAATAATTACAGTAATCCTCAAATAGATAGAGTGAGAAATAACCTTCATGTACCATGAACAGAAAGTTGCACAAGAAAAGGATAGAGAAAAAAAAAAAAAAAAAAAAAGAACCAAGAGCCTTGGTAAATAAAAACAGCCATTTATATTTTTAAAAATCAGTAGATATGGTCTATTAGTGATTGAGACACAGTTAAATAAAAAAAACTAGCAAAAGAGGAGAAAGAACTGAAGATATCTTTCTAATTCAGTTCACAGAGGTAAAAAGACACTAAAGCATGAGACAGGAAATAGGAAATATGGCAATAGCATGGAAGCTCCAGAATCCATCTAATGGCACAGCAGAGAGGCAACCTTTAAAGAAATACTGGCAGAGAAATAACTAGCAATGAAGAAAGCCACAAGCTCTCTGAATGAAAAGATACATCAAGTAATACAACCAATTAAAAAATCAGGAGCACTGGGTGGCTCAGTTAGTTAAGCATCTGCCTTCGACTCAGGTCTTCATCCTAGGGTCCTTGGACAGAGTCCTGAATTGGGTTCCCTGCTCAGTGGGGAGCCTGCTTCTCCCTCTCCCACTCCCCCCTGCTTGTACTTTCCCTCTCTCTCTCTCTCTGTCAATACTTAAATAAAATCTTTAAAAAATTATATGCAGAACCATTATTTAAAAAACTCTAGAACTCAAATATAAGGAGAAAATTCTAAAAGCCCCTCAATATATATAGCATGTACAAATTCATGATAATTAATTCACATAAGTTTTCTTTATCAGGGATCCTCAAATCTCCTCCCCACAAGGTCCATAACTCACAAGGAAGACTCACCGCATTTACCTTATAGTCATACTCATGGTTGTGATTTATTACATCAAAAGATGAGAAGCAAAATGAGAAAGGTAATGGGAAGGGCATGTGAGAAAAAGTCCACAGAAAACCAGGAGCAAGCTTCCAAAACTCCTGTCCCAGTAGAGTCTCACATGATGCACTTAATTCCTCCTTAATGCAAGTTGTGATAACATGCATGAAATGTCATATACCAGGTAGCTCATTAATGACTCAGTGCCTAGGATTTGGGTGGTGGTTGGTCATGTAGGCGACCCCTGCATAGCATGTACCAAAATTCCAGATTCCCAGAATAAGAGCAAGTATTCGGCATAAAATACATTGCTTGTACGAACAGTTTAGATACACTCCACATTCTTACTTGGTGGAAACCCTCCCAAATCCATGTTTCCAGAGACCAGCCAGGTTAATCATGCAAGCAGGTCTTTCTAAGGAGATCAGTCTCAGACCGGCAATGCTCTTTTCTGTATCTGGAACATACTAAAAGACAATGGAGAGTAATTCTGTCCCACTGTTTGTCTTCAAACTTTAAGTAATTACACAAATGATTGCTGACAGATGTTGTGAAGGGCAAAATGAGAGCAAATTATTACCTCTTTTCAAAAATCACTCTTTTATTCTTTTACATACTCTATATTGGTCTCATTCATGTTCATGTCTTTAATTAGCAACTCTATGCTGATAAACCCCCAAATAGGTATCTCCAAATCAGATGTCCTTAATGAGTTCTAGGCCAGGATATCAATGTATATTGAAAATCTCAATTGTACTTCTACATAAACCACCCAAAGGGCACCTCAGAGTCAATAGGTCCCTAAATTTTTATTCTTATGATTTAAAAGCAATTTTTTTCCTTTATTTCACATCTACCAATGTCACCAATCACACAATCTAGAAATCTCATAGAAGACTCAAGAAAAATCCATCAGAAAGAAGTTCCTAGAATTCTAAGTATGTTTTGCAAAGTGGTTAGGTCTCAGTTAGCAATGTCTCAGTGTATAAGAATGCAAAACTTAATCATATTCCTGTATATCAAACAGAAACATTTAGAATTTGAAATAAAACAATGCCATATATAATGACACCAAAAAATTAGGCACTAGCCCAATATGTGTAGAAGCTATACCCACTTTCAAGATTTATTAAAAATGGTATATTTTAAAAGGATAGAAAAATACATCAATGGAACAGACAGCTCTGATATAAATAGACCCCCACTGACATTTAACTGATAGTGGGAAAAGTACAAAGGTAATACAACGGAGGGCAAAAGTTTTCTCTGTTCAACAGATGCTGCTGAAACAATTAAGCTTCCAAAAATAAAATATAGTAAACTGATGCATCCTCACAACTCATTAAAAATTCCACTCAGTGTAAAACTAGGAAACTTCTAAAAGAACACATTGGAGAGATGTGTTGATGCATGATCTTGGGTTGTGTTATGAATTTTCAGGTTAAAAAATAATCATGACCCATGAAAATAATTGATACATTGGACATTATCATATTAGAAACCCGTATTCCACTAAAAGGATGAAAAGACCAGCCATAGATGGGGAAAAATAGTTTCAAATAACATATATAGAAAAGATTTGTATCCAGAATATACAAAGAACTCTTCAAGCTCAATAATGATTAAAGAAACAACCAATTAAAATGCTGGGCAAAAAAATTTTGAATAGAAACACACACTCTTATAGTGTGAAAAGCTCTACGGGCTCATTCCCCTGTGAAACTAGCATACCTTGTGAAAATTACCTAAAGAAACATCATTTAATGTCTCTGGAAATTGTTCTAGGGGTATACAGCAAATGAATAAATGTTTACACAGGAAGATCTACTCAAACTTGGTAAGAACAGTCTGTGGTATTTGAACCATGACTTCCTTCCTCCACTTCAGTAATGTTCATCTATGAATGCAGGAGTCTCCTCCTCCAGGTCCCAGTCAAAAGCTACAATGTCAGCTGAGGAGGTACCAGCCACAGGCATTTCTCATCCATCCCTAAGTTCAGAATGCGTGCAGCCAAGAGGTCAGGAACTCCCTTCTTCCAACCAGGCTACATTTGTGGAGTGATAGCTCACTGGAGGCATGAAAGGCTGCGAGTACCAGGGACTTGGCCTACAGAGAACAAACTGAAGGTTGATGGAGGGAGGGGGGGATGGGCTAAATGGATGATGATCACTAAGGAGGGTACTTGATGGGATGAATGCTGGGTGTTTACTATATGTTGGCAAATTGCATTTAAATTAAAAAAAAGAAAGAAAGAAAATATATAAGGAATAAGCTACTGAGTCCTGCAACAACATAGATGGATCTTCAATGCATTATATAAATGCATTGAATAAATGCATTTCATAAATGAGGCCTTCATAAATGAGGCCAAGCCCAGAAGGTTGCATACTGTATAATTCTACTTATACAATATATTATAAGAAAAGATAAAATTATAAAGATAGAAAAAGATTAGCAGTTGCCAGAGGTAGGGGTCAAGGAGGCATTGAATACAAAAGGATCTTACTTTATAATTATTAGTATGATGGGCTCTTTTTTGCATGGTACTGAGTAGAACACGTGACTCCGCATTTGCCAAAACGTACAGAACTATGTATGATCTTTACTGTATACAAATTTAAATAAAATAAACCAGGATTTTGAGTGGATCCCTATACCAGATGAAACTAACTGTATTACAATTTATGAAATAACCCCAGTGATCATGGTGGACAAAAAAGGATATTACTTAAGTAACTTTTGGAAAATGGTGTTTGAATAGAAACTATAAGTATGAAGATGAAAATAACTTTACATGAGAACTGCATTTGAATTAGTTAGTTTGAACCTCATAGAAGTATGGTTAGAAATTCTAAAATTAATTTACATTTATAGTAGGGTTGAGCAAATATGTAAATAAATCGTATATAATGTGAGCCACGTTTCTCACCATCAGAGAAAGACATAAATAAATCAGAGGTAATGTTAGCTTGAAACCTGAGATTCTAGAATACAGTCAGTGATATCAGCACAAACTTATCTTCATTTTTAAATACTTGAAATAGTTAGACGTGAAAATATATATAGATATTTGGATACACATAAGTCAGTATATTGTTCCTACCTCTATACACTGACAGGGCCTAGAAGCAGTTGACACCCAGGAGAAGTGAGAACCCAGATCTTGGTCTCTACTTCTTATTCTCCAATAAAAGATAACCAAGGTTCTGTAGAGAAATGGCTGATTATAAGACTGTGGCAATGAGAATACAAAATGAGTCTGTAGTTTCTTGTAGCAAGTGTCAGAAAGAGAGGAAGCGGTCTTCAAAGAAAACAAAATACACATTTAGCATCATCTGACTTAAAATATGCATCTGTTATCCAAAAACTTCCCTACTCTCCCACCCTTGTTTTGAATTTTAGTATTAGGCCTCCAAGCAAAAGAGAGGCTGCATTACCCCTTCTCAGAAGAGCCAACATTAGAAATGCATCCTCTTGTTTCCTTCTCTTCAGAGATGCCAGCTTTAAATCAGTTTCAGCTTTCAAAGCTACATGAAATCTCACTTCCCAAAGCAATATTACCATCCATGAATGAATCTTAAACCAAACCAATATATTATTCCAGGACATTAACAGACATTGGATGATATATGATGTAAACCAGTCACTCTTTAGTTAATATACATGAATTTCATCTATTCTTAAAGTTAAAAGAGAACTCTGACCGTGAAGCAGCAGCTTTCTTTTGTTTTCCTGATGGTTTTGTCTGAGATATAATCAATTAAGTATCTATCTTCTGTGTTTATTTCATTGAATCTGTCTCAGTTCATAAATTGCTTATCATCGATGAGAGTTCTAAGTCCTGGTCCTAGTCTCAGCTAAGCCAAGAGATAACTGTTCAGCCTTATACAACTCATTAACTGCTGGGAATCAGAGGTTTCCTCTGCAAAATTAGAGGAGCACAATATATTTCCAATATCCCTAAGACCTAAAAGGCTATTTTTATTATTTTTATTGTATGAGTTAGAACAAGATCTTTAAATAAAAGCAAATCTGTCTTCTACTTTGGGCCTGTTGTTATAACAGTGACTATGCCTTGTCATTTTCAGCCCAGGATGTTTATTTCAATATTCTCCTAAGATAATTAACTGTTTCTTTGGTGAGAAGCATGTCTAATTCATCAGCTCAAAGTTTACCAAAAGGCATCAGAAGCAGCTCCATTAGGACTTCCTCTATACCTCTATCATCATCACAGGATTAGCCTCTTTCAGCTGTTTATCCAAAGTGTTGTGACTATTTGTTTCTCCTTATTGCTGTAAGTTACATTTATAACTGGTATATGTATGTGATATTATCCTTCAATCAAAAATGGTCTAATCAAGAATAGATGTACTTTAAATATGGGATGAGAGAGAGATAAAATATAATAAATGTTGAATCAGGAAAACCATGGACCTGCATGATTCATAATTAATCCTCATCCTAAATAGTTTTGTTTACTTTAGTTAGATTACTTAGTATTTCTGGCCCAAAACTCTTAACCTCTAAAATTTTTAAAAACTTTTTTTGAAAGACTGCTAAAACTATTAACTGAAAATTTGCAAAATCTGGTGTATTTTGAACATAGTTGGTGTTTATCAGATGGTTACAATCAATTATGTTTTTTAAGATTTTTTTATTCATAGAGACATACACAGAAAGAGAGAGAGAGGCAGAGACACACGCAGAGGGAGAAGCAGGCTCCACACAGGGAGCCCGACGCTGGACTCGATCCGGTGTCTCCAGGATCACACCCCAGGCTGCAGGCGGCACTAAACCGCTGCGCCACCGGGGCTGCCCTACAAACAATTATTTTTAATGAATTTTCTAAATTCTATGAGACTTTTTGATTCATGGTCTTCCATATGTCTTATTCAAATAAAACCTGGTGATACCAATGAAATGTCAGAGATATCATCTTTAATACTACTTTATAGTCACATCCTATAATAACTCACAAGTCTTGCTGAAGATATACTGCCTTTCTAGATTATAAGGTACCTAATTCAAAAATCAAAACTTGAAGAAAATATATTATCCAGCTATTCCAGAAATCTATGGGGTTCCTCATAAGACTGGCTGAATACTAAGCCGCACATGCATAAGGTAAAAATCCAAGTGGGGTCACAAATAAGATCTATTAGGGGTGCCTAGGTGGCTCAGTCCATTGAGCATATGTCTTGGGCATGGGTCATGATTCTGGGGCCCTGGAATGGAGCCCCACATCTGGCTTCCTGCCCAATGGAGAGCCTGCTTCTCCCTCTCCCTCCTCCCTACTGCTCCTCCTGCTTGTGCTTGCTCTCTCTCTCTCTCTGTCAAATAAATAAATAAAATCTTTTTAAAAAATCTACTAAGGAAACTTGGAGTTACAAGCTGAATAATTCCCAGATATCACACAAGACTGGAAGACTTGAATTTCAACCAGCAAAAGTGGAAACATCTTGTTAAACACTCAAGACATTCACTATAGACCTCAGAAGAGTCACACCATAGTAGTAGGACTGGAATGGCTTAAAGACTATTTCAGACTTTTTAAGAAACTTAAAAAAAGAGAAAAGAATCAAGGTAATCTGAAGTAATATAACTAATTGCCAAAACTAAAAGAAATACACAGTGAAGTGTCTCAACAAGGTAAGTCCAAATGCCCAGCATCTAATTAAAAATTACTAGATGTGCAAAGAAGCAGTAAAATAGTCACCCAAAATGGGGTAGGAAATAATTGAAGAAACAGATTCATCACAATGTTATATAACTTTAAAGGAAATTATGAACATATGGGGAGGTATGGAAGCTATTTAAAAGCAAATGGAATTTCTAGAACTTAAAAATACATGAAATGAAAATGGACTATATGGAATAAACAGATTAGACACTATAAAATAATAGACCCAGGAACTGGAAGTCATAATGATAGAAATCAACTGACTGAGACACAGGAAGAAAATGCAAAAGACCAAAAAATATAAATCAAGTCACAGTGAGTTGTGAAAGAAAACCAAATGAACAATTAGAATTCCAGAAAGAGGGTGGTAGAAAAATACTTGAAGTAATAGGACAAAAATGTTTCAAATTTGTTGAGAACAATAAACCTACTGATTGAAGAGGTTTAATTAATCCAAAGAGAGATAAATGCAAACAGAACAACAACAACAAAACACATCCTAATAACCAGGCATAAAGAGAAAATCATAAAAGCATCCAGAAAAAAAGGACACATTCTATCAAGACACTAAAAACTTATAATTGAATATTTCCTAAAACAATGAAAACCAGACGATAATAAAATGACATTTTCAATTCCTTAAAGAAAAAAAGTCAAAAAATACAATGTTTCATTCATATAAAATTCTTGAAAAAAACAAACCTAATATATATTGATAGCAAACAGATAGGAGGTCAGTGGGGACCTAGTGGGAGGTGGTGCATTCCTTCCTGGTGGTAAGACGGGGTGGGGAGCATTTTAGACTGGGGGGAACGTTACATATCTTGATTTCATTTGGGCATACCTTTGTTAAAACACGACAAACTCTAATCTTATTAGCTAGACAGATAAGTATCAAAAAAGTTAATTTAAAAGCAAAAACTAAATTCAAATAATATAAAAATATTGAAGAAACAATTCACTAGATGTAAACAATGTGCTCATGAAATTATACAAACAAAATTAAGCTAAATATTTTAAATGGGTAAAGGAGGTGACTGATTAAATGATCATTTAATAAAACAAAGGCATATTTTAAAAGTTGGATAGTGCTATGTAAAAAAAAAAAAAAAAAAATCCATGCACAGGAGTATTCCAGAAAGGCAGGGTAAGAAGCAGGGCACATATTTTCCTCAGCAAAATAATAATTTAACTGGAGAAAAACATACAAACAATCATTATTTAGTCTCTGAAAATAGTCCTGAGGGCCTATAGGGATGGATAAACATTCATTTCAGAAAATCTATTTAATCTCCGTAAGAACATCTAGAGTCTGTAGCGTCTCATCCATGACTCATTTCCTCACCCCAACCCACACCATGTATGGAAACTCTTCCCTGGCATTCTGTCCTGGGAAGGTTTGACCAAGAAGACAGGAGCTTGCTTTCCCCCAAGTGTCTAGTCCACGGTTATAGTTTTACCCTAGAGGGAATGGCATCCACGTTTATCTTGTTTTTCAGCTCTGTGTTGCTCAAGTTCTATTTCAGGTGCATAGAGCTGAGAGAACCAGGGCGCCCCTCCTCCATCCAGCCCTCCCTCGTAGGGCAGAAGCTTTACTCCATGTGCAGCAATCTGAAAACTGGGGGACCTGCATCATCTCTACTCGGTTCACTCTTAGAGCAGAGGTTCCCAGCTGGAAGGGAATCAACAACTGCCACTTTCCCTCAGGGTCCACTCAGAGCTGGCAAATCACTCAAGAAAAAGAAAAAAAAAAAGAGTCCTTCTACCCAGTTCTGAAGCAATGGTACAGAGTTTTGCTTAGGGGTCAGGCAGGCCATAAGAAGAAAGCGTCTGCAGTTCTGCCCAAAGACACTAACTTTATACAAAATGCAGTAGAGAAGTCTGTGGCTAAGGGCATTGCTGAAAACCAAGGAGATCTTTCTGGAGAGCGACTAAGGGCAGACTGGTATCTCCATGATACAAAAAAGACAGGGCAGCCAGATGTTTAATAGTGAAAACTAGAAAAAGAGAAAGCCAAGAATTTCCCTGAGATCACAGTCAGCTCTGAAGTTGGGAAGGCTGTGCCCATGCACTAGGGTGCACGCACTCATAAGCACTTGGAGAAGGATGTGGGGCAGACCTGAAAGCACTTCACAAGCTGTCTGGTTGTGCGCATGTGTGCACGCACATAACACACATACATCAGTAGGCTCAGTGGCGCACAGAGGCTTAAGCACAACCTCTGACCAACACTGACTGAACAATAAGCTACTTTGACCCAGAATGACTCCTGGAAAATTGATATTTTTTAAAGATTTTATTTATTTATTCACGAGAGACACAGAAAGAGGCAGAGACACAGGCAAAGGGAGAAGCAGGCTTCCTGTGGGGAGCCTGATGTGGGACTTGATCGCAGGACCCTGGGATCACACCCTGAGCCAAAGGCAGATGCTCAACTGTTGAGTCACCCAGGTGCCCCAAAAATTGATATTAAAAATAAAATTACACGCATACTTAGCATTCTGGAGGACTGCGTACATGCCCAAGGCTCCATACTCTCAGAAGAAATATGAGAGGGAACCTCCATGCTATTACTTGTGAGATTAAGGTGGGACATAAGAACCTAAACTTCCTGAACTGTAGTGATAGCAACCTTTAAGCTACATACACATTAAGAGTAAGCAGTAAAAATCTAACTGGCTACCTGGAATTAAGCACAATGTTTGATCAGTAAATGGCTACTACAACCCAGGGAAGACCCCTAGGTAGTCAGGATAAAGGAGAAGTAAGAATGTTGGGAAATATGAGCAGGAATATCAGTCACTGCACATAATAGGAAAATAAAAACAAGGAAAAAATGTGAGTAGAGACATCAGAGGCTGTCCATGGCAAGGAAAATGCACTGTAAAATTAGATCAGCCAAGCTACTAAACAAACGAACAAATGGCCGAGTAAATAATAATAACAATAACCTCTGGGTAGGAGATCAATATCCAGAGTTTCTACAATATATTATCTGACACAGCCAGTTTTACAAACGAAAACAAAAAATTGTGAGACATGCATACAAACAGGAAAGTGTGATACATACACGGAGCAATCGAAAGGACACAACAGACATGTCAGACAAAACCTTCAAAGCAGCCATTATAAATATGTTCAAAGGACTAAAGAAAATCAACCTAAAAGAAGTAAGAGAAATTCAATGTCTTAGCAGAAAGAACATATCAATAAAAAGGTAGACATTTTTTTAAAAAGATCTGATTCAAAATTCTAAAGTGGAAAGTATAATAAGCAAAATGTAAAATTCACTGCAGGACTCACCGGAAGACATGAGCTGCCCAGTGAAAGAATTTGAAAACTCAAGAATAGACTAATAGAAATTGTACAATCTGAAGGAGAGAGAAGACTAATGAATAAACAGGATCTCAGAAAATGTGGGACATTGTAATTACATAAACAAATATACAATGGGAAACCAGAAAGAAAGAAGAAAAATGAACAGAAGAAAATGTATTTAAAGAAATGATGACTGAAAACTTCCCAAATTTAATGATATATCTACTATGTATGCATGAAGTTCAACAAATCCAAGCAGAATAAACATTTAGAGATATACATCCAGACATGCTGTTGCCAAACTGGTGAAAAAAAGATGGGACGACCTTGAAATCAGCAAGAGAAAAAGGACTTGTTAAATACAAGAAAACCTCAATAAAGTTAAGAGATAACTTCTAATCAGAAACAATGAAGCTATAAAGTCATGACTTATTTGAGGTGGGTAAAGTTAATAATTGTCAACAAGATTCTTATATTCAACAAAACTATCTTTTAAAAATAAAGGTAAGTCAGAGAAAGACAAATACCATAGGATCTCAATCATTTGTGGAATTTAAGAAACAGAACAAATGAACATATGGGAAGGAGGAAAAAGAAATACAGAAAGAAACCATAAGAGATTCTTAAAGAAAGTAGCATCAGATGATGATACAATCTCATATTTAGACAATTCTAAGGTATCCACTATAAAACAATTAAAGCTAATAAAGTCACGAAGCAAAGTTGCAGGATGTAATATCAAAACAAAAAAAATCTGAACTTCTAAATATTAACCATGAGCAATACAAATGTGAAATTAAATACTCAATTCACAATAGGATCAAAAAGAATAGTACCTTAATAATATATTGAACAATTGAATTGTGAGACTTGTATACTGAAAATTATAAAACATTGCTGAAAGAAATTAAAGATCTACATAAGTAGAAAGACACTCTTATCATGGATTGGAAGACTTAATATTGCTAAAATAGTAATGTTCCCCAAATTGAGTCAATAGATTTAACACAATCTTAACAAGGTGAATTTTTTCTTAGGTGAATTTTTTACAGAATTTAAAATGATAATCATAAAACTCATACGGAAATGCAAAATACAAAAAAAAAAATGGCCAAAACAATGTTAACAAGAATAACAAAGTTGGGGCACTTACATTTCTTGATTTTAAAATTTACTGGGAAGCTAGAGTAATCAAGGCTGTGCAGTGCTGGCATAAGGATTAACACATAGATCAATGGGATAGAACTAAGAAACCAGAAATAAATACTGTAATTTATGATCGATTGATTTGCAACAAAGATGGTAAGACAATTCAAAGGAGGAAAAATAGTCTTTTCAATAAATGGTGCTGAAACAACTAAGTATCCACTTTTAAAAGAATAGACTTGGACACTTTCTTATACCATACATAAACTCCAAATATAAGAGCCAGAGCCATAAAACTTTTAGGAAAAGACATAGGATTCAATACTGATGACCATGGGGTAAGCAATGATTTCTTAAATATAAGCCAAAAATATAAGCAACTAAAGAAAAAAATTAATTGATTTCACTAAAATTAAACATATTTTTGCTTCAGAAAGAACTGTTAGGAAAATAAATAGACAAACCTCAAAATGGGGGACTTATATAAAATAAACTGAGAATTCTTACCATTCAAAAATAAAAGGACAACCCAATTTTTTAAATGGTCAAAAGCTCTGGATATTTATCCAAATATGATTATAAAAATGACCAATAAAGGGAAAGGAGAGAAAATGAGTGGAAATATCAGTGAGGGTGACAAAACATGAGAGACACCTAACTCTGGGAAATGAACAAGGGGTAGTGGTAAGGAAGGAGAGTGGGGGGTTGGGGTGACTGGGTGATGGGCACTGAGGGGGCCACTTGGCGGAATGAGCACTGGGGGTCATGCTATATGTTGGCAAATTGAACTCCAATAAAAAAAAATGATTGGAAAAAAAATGACCAATAGTCACATGAAAAGATATTCAACATCTCTAGCCAGCTGGGAAATGCAAATCAAAACCACAATGAGATACCATTTCACACCTACTAGGCTCACTACAATAAAAAAGATAAACCACCCAAGAATTGGCAAGGATAAGGAAAAATTAGGAACCCCATATACTGCTGATGGAATATATAAAATGATAAAGTCATTCTGGAAAACTGTTTGGCAGTTCCTCAAAATGTTGAACATCAGAGTTATCCTATAACCCAGAATTACACTCCTAGGTATATACTATCCCCAAGATAAAAACAGATGTCTGCACAAAATCATATGCACAAATGTTCATAATGTTTGTGATAACCAAAATTGGGGACAGCCTAAATATCCTCAACTAATGAACGAATAAAATATACGAAGAAGTGTCATTTCACAATAAAAAGGAATGAAATTCGAATACATACTACAACTTGGATAAACCTTCAAAATATTATACTGAGAGAAAAAAGCCTACTACAAAAGGCCACATAAGGTATGACTCCACTTACATGAAATGTTCACATGACAGAAAAATTATTAGTGTTTGCCTCGTTTTGATGGGAGGAGGGGAAGTAAAGTGTTAAAGTGTACAGGTATCTTTATAGGAGACAAAAATACTCTAAAATTGGATTGTGGTGGTGATTACACAATCCTGAGAATATACTAAAAATTAAATTGTACGCTTTAAGTTGGTGAATTGTATGGTATGTGCATTATATCTCAGTAAAGCTGTTGAAAACAACGCACAAATGTATCCTAATTTTTCATCTATTTACACATTACCTCTAAAAGTGACATGGTGCCAGGACCATCTCTAATATTTGTAAGCCTAGGACAGAAGTAAGAATGTAGTTCCAGGGGCACCTGGGTGGCTCAGCGGTTGAGCATCTGCCTTTGGCTAAGATTGTGATCCCGGGGTCCTGGGATGGAGTCCCACGTAGGGCCCCCCACGGGGAGCCTGCTTCTCCCTCTGCCTGTGTCTCTGCCTCTCTCTCCGTGTCTCTCATGAGTCAGTAAATAAAATCTTTTTTTAAAAAAGAATGTAGTTCCACAAACCATATATTCAAATATTTAAAAGTTGTACATTGAATGAACAAAACTGTTAGCTACAATACATTCTTTCCTCCTGCTTTACAAATGTACCACCAAAATGACAAGCATATTTAAAAATATATAAAACTATGATTTTGCATGCTGGAAGTGAGGAAAATATGAAAGATGACATAATTAAAGTATTATTAAATTTCTCTGGATTTTCTCATGGATCAACAATGTTTGCATGAGTAATAAAATGATTACATATATAACTCATAAATTTTTATATGTTGACACCATCAAATCTACCCCTTGCCTTCATTTCTGCAAAATTACCAATTGTGTGGTTATAAATAAGACACTCATATCATTTGTGTTCTAGTTACAGTAATGATTTAAGGAACTAACAGTACAATGCAGTAATATCAAAATGTACAGAATTTCAATTCATTTTTGTCAAAGACTGTAAGTATATATTGTCTTCAAAAATCATTCTTTTTTTCATCTAAAATGAACAATAATTTAAAATAAAAGGCAGAAAACCAAACAATTGTTTGCTTTATAATTTTATTTCTAAATTACATACATGTAACTGAAATCTTAAGTCATATTTTGAAAATTTACTAAAAATGTATTAATTGTATTTTAAATAAAATTCTGTGAAATTCTAGCATCCAATACCTATTTAGTGGTCAGCGTGAAGTCTTTTAGGGTTACAGGGGCATTACACAAGGGCTGACTCCAAATTTCTAGTGATAGAGCTGCTGGCATATTCATGAGAAAAGTTTTTCTGTGTGTCCATGTTATATTGATCCCACTAAAGAATACCCCTCTTAAAAAAAAAAAAATACCCCTCTTGCCTGTGTCTAAGGGCAGTACTAAATAATTATGTTTATGGGTCATTGTATTAGCAGTCTTAGCAGCTGGTGTAACACATCACCATAAACTTGAGAGCTAAAAGCCCCAAAATTACAGTTGTGTAGGCTAGATGTCTCACACTGATATCCCTGAGCTAAAATCAAGGTTTTGTCAAAGCAACATTCCTCCTGGAAGCTCTAGGGAGAAACAGCTTCCTTGCTTTTTCTACTTTGTAGAGGCTGCCCACATTCCTTGGCCCTTGGCCCCCTTCCTGCATCCCTAGAGCCAGCAGCACAGCATCTCTCTGACCCTGCTTCTGTCACTACACTCTTCTCTGAGCCTCACTGCTTCTCTCTCTTGGCTCAGAAAGCAGGATAATCTCTCTATATTAAGGTCAACTGACTAGTACCTTAATTCCATCTGCAACTTAATTCCCACTGGCCGTTTAACCTAATAAATTCCCAGATTCCAGTGTTCAGCGTGTGGACATATT
Organism: Canis aureus; assembly: GCF_053574225.1. Lineage (NCBI taxonomy): Eukaryota > Metazoa > Chordata > Mammalia > Carnivora > Canidae > Canis > Canis aureus. Next base: position 21,339,608 of record NC_135644.1, on the reverse strand, counting down.
GGTGGAGTCCTTATTCTGCTTACCACCCATAAGCTCAATTATGCTGCAATAGCAAACAGAAGAAAATTCCAAAATCTTAGTGACTTACAATAGCAAGGATGTATTTCCTACTTGTGCTGAATGTCCCTCTCAAGTCAACAGGGAATCTTTGCCCACTGCATTTAATAAGAGACACAGGCTGACAGGGCAGCTGCCATCTTGAACATAGCTAATCAATGTGCCCAACAGAATAAAGAGCTCTAGTGGAATGCCCACTAGCAATTCAATGCTTGGTCCAAAAAGCAACATACATCACATACGCTCCAAACTCACTATTCAGAACTAGTCTCTTGACTCCACTCAACCTCAGAACATTCAGCCAAGATAATCCCATGTGGTACCTTAAAAGGGAAAATCTGCAAGTCTTTGGTGAACAACATTAGTGACCATCACCCACTTGTTACATATACAGATACTGGATAAATAGAATAAAATGTAATAGATAGCTGAGCCTACAAAAATGAAGGTGAAATCCTCAGATGCGATAAATGAAATCTGGATTCATGAAGATGTGAGCTAGTGCTCTACTACTTCAAAGATGGGAGAAGGGAACAAGGGATGATTAATCAGATCCAATAAAAACTGAGGGATTGAGTTTTAATATCCTCACAGGGAGGTAAGAGAGGGACAAAAGAGGGAGGAGGGCAAAAGAAAGTAAGATTTCTGCACTAACCCAGGATTCTTAAAAAGGACGTACCATTTACCAAAGAACCAGAGGGAAAATTCTATTCACTGAACAAGAAAAATCATATTTCTACCCACGCTCTAGAGGGAGAGGTAGAAGCGCTCCTGAAAAAAATCCAGCCTAGCCGTGTGTTAAATTCTCCAACTCTAAATATGCTTTTTTCTCCTTTTGTTTCTATATATTTTTGTTTTATGTATTTTAGAGATTTTTTTGTTCAGTCTATTCATATAAAAATCTGTATTGCAGGACGCCTGGGTGTCTCAGCAGTTGAGTGTCTGCCTTGGGCCCAGGGCGTAATCCTGGGGTCCTGGGATCGAGTCCCACATTGGGGTCCCCCAAAAGGAGCTTCTCCTTTCGCCCGTGTCTCTGCATCTCTCTCTCTGTGTCTCTCATGAATAAATAAATAAAATCATTTAAAAATGTATATTGTGAGGTTGTATTCATTCCCTTCATCATTATCAAATGACTTTTTATCCTTAGTAATATTTCCTGTCTTAAAGATTGCATTGTTTGATATTAATATAGCTACAGCAGCATCTTAGGTTAGTGTGCATTTTTAAAATTTTTTTTAAAGATCTTATTTATTTGAGAAAGAGAGAGAGCATGAACAGGGAGGAGGCATAGAGGGAGGGGAAAAGCCGACTCCCTGCTGAGCAGGAAGCCAGACACCAGACTCTATCCCAGGACCCTGGGATCATGACCTGAGCAGAAAGAAGGCAGATGCTTAGCTGACTGAGCCTCCCAAGTGCCCAGGTCAGTGTGCATTTAATACCTCTTTTTCTATACTTTATTTTCCACCTTTCTTTAACCTTAGATTTTAATTTTGTACCTTTTAAGCAAAATGTACTTGGTTGTATTTTTAATGCACTTTCACAATTAGAATATCTAACAAATACTTGTGTGTGGAAAAGCACACAATTACCACATAAAAAACCAAGCCACAGGCTGGGAGACATTATTACCATATGTATAATGGGCAGTATATAGAAGTCCTACAAATCAAAAAAGACACAGACCAATACTCTCATGGGAAAATAAGCAAAGTACATGAACAGGTAATGTATTGAAGATGTAACTCAAATGGCCAAGAAGCAAAAGTTGAGAAGCTTCCACAGTAATCAGAGAAGTGTAGATTAAACCCACTTTAACATACCATTGCACAACCGTCAGATTAGCATTCATATTTAAAACTCTGGTAATGCCAAGGGGCTGGTGTGGATGTAGAGAAACAGAAAATATATATAGTGCTGATGGAGCTTAAACTGGTACAATTACTTTGGAAAGCAATGTGAAAATGCAAATGTAATTTGTAGGTGTTCTAGAGAAATTTCAAGCATTCCTAAGGAAGCATGGAATAGGGTTTTCACTAATCTGTAATAGTATGAAATTTGGAACAAACTAACTGCCTATCAATATGGAAGTAGGTAAACAATGAATAAATATATAGAATACAATAGTTGATGATTTTAAAACTGCACCAAAGCACATCAATGAATCAACATGGATAAATCTGAAAATACATCACTCTCAATGAAAGAAAAAATAAGTTCCAAAAGCATCAAGGCCATATGACATTGTTTAAGTATAGTTTTCAAATACCCAAAACAATTCTTTGTATTGTCTAAAAATACATACATTTACATATGTGGAATTGAACACAAACCCAACTGAAGACAACTGGTCGAATGTGGGGATGAAAAAGGGTCAGAAATTAAGATTGGACTTTAGCTGTGTCTACAAATCTTTTTATTTATTTTTTGGAATGAGAACAACACCTCAAGTAAATTTAGGAAATCAAGAGCAGCTTTAAAATTTTAATGAGGTGCCCGTGGAAATAAGGATTATTATTTTGTTTATCAAATGTTTGAAAGATTTTATGATTAAATAGTTCTTTAAAATAAAATGCTTCTTAGCAATATGGGTCTTCATAATAAAACACACATGTAAAATAGATCAATTTTTCAGCTGATATAGCAGAGATAATACAAATAGAAATTAATTTCAAAACTGACACTAAAAATAAATGAACCCTATTTCTGAATTTTATATCCATCCTTCTGCTACTTCAGAGATAGTTCTCATTAAGGTACACGTTCTCATGGTGCAAATGTACAATTATATATTTAAACAAATAATACAAAAAAGACAACAAAAAACAGGCTCAACTTAAAAGAAGTAAAAGCATTCAGGCACTAACATTAAAAATATTGCCTTCAGTTAGGCAACAAATTTGCCTTAAGATCGTTAGCCACTGGTACAGCAGAAAATAGAGACTGTTGGATAGATTCTGTTTTTAGGAACACAGGCAGGCTGAAAATCTACAAAAACGCATTTTTTCCTTAAAGTGGACTTTACCTCACAGTTCTTCTTACCTAAATCACTGAACAACCTAACAATACTTACAACTGTCGTTTCTTGAAAGCTACAGAAAGACTGTTTGGCAAAACGCTTCTTTTGTTGACTTAATCCTATAATTAAGGTCATTGTGATTACAAATATTTCATCTTCCCTTTACAAGTTTTTTTCCCATTCCCTTAGCTAAATGCCATCTAAATGTTACAGAATTTTCCTGGAATGAGTTAAGGATCTCTCCTGTAAGTTTCCATAGAATGCTGTACTTTCCTAATCACAGCATTTTCCACACTGTAATTCCCTATGTTCTCGTGGGCATTTGCCCCAATCTCAGATGATAATCGGATTGGTCACCCTTTTTGTTGTACCTAATACAGCACCAGTCATCAAATTTGTGCTCAAATATTCATTGGTTCATAGCTTCATCCATTCATATAGTCTCATTAGAGACTCATATAATCTCATTAGACTATATGCTCTATTTTCTTTTTTTTTTTTTCAGTTTCTACTGGTTCTGGAGGGAAATCAGTACAGTGGGAATATAAAGGAATAAAAACAGTAAAATAAATGAATAAGTACATATGTAAATAACGCGTTATTTTGTGGCCTACATTGCCTTCTCCTTCACCTTTTGCCTTCTGGCCATTTCTCACATTTGACTGGAGTAGATGACAAGTGGAATGCAGATCCCAAACCAAAGCACTAATAATGGGTAAACACCTGGGAACTTCCAGAATACATTCAGCGTACATTCAGGCATACATATCCAAAAAATAAAGTTATTTCTATGCATAGAGGCCCACACAAAATCTACTTCAAGGCCAGTCAGATTATTAATGAAGTAGGTTTTTATTTGATCGGGTTGCCCAGAATTGAACCACAACCATTTTCTATTTCAAATATGAAGGCAGAGGCTTGTACTTACTACATATGCACGTTTTCAGTAGGGTATTTCCAGAAGTTGCTGAAATAGCAGAAACCACAGGAGTTTCTGCAGAGTAATCAGGCATAGGCCAGAGGAGTGCATTCTTTGGGAGTCATCAGGACACACGGCTTGAACAGCCAGCATACACTTCCATACACTCAGGAGCATGAACTGTTGTAAAACTTTGTCAGACAAGTGCTCTCAAGTCTCACAGCACTTGGCCAAATGCAGCAGGATTCTGAATCAGCAACAATGTGAGAAGGGTAAACTTTTTCCTGATTTGGGCCCCCATGTCAAAATCTGGACAGTCCTGTAGGACAAGGCCAGCAATTTCAGTGGCATATGTCTAAGCTAATTCTGATCTTTCAAATACCAGTTAAAGTTATGGGGCAATATCAGTAGAAATCTAACCTCTCAAGGACGCATGCATAGGAAAGCAGATGGCTTGCAACAGACTGTTTAATCCCAAATCAAATAACAGAATCAGCACTTCAGGATGACTGCTTATATAGACACTTTTGTCAGATAATGTGGCTGAGAGCTACACTTCCCACACAGTAAGCTCCATAAAGAGTTTGTGATACACTGATTGATCAGTGGCAAATTCATTAAGCTTATACAGCAAACAGTGAGCTGTGGAGTGCATAGTAAACACTGTCCCAGACTGACATGAATTTACATTGAAGGATAACAAGACATTAAGCTTTTGGTATATAAAGCCTTTTTTTGTTGTTTGTTGCTTCATTTCTTCATACAGACCACAGGAAGATGTAAGAAAGCTTGACAGTGAAGCCTGAAGATGGGAAATATCCCTTCTTGATTTATCACAATTGAGAAAGATTCCCATGAAGACAGCAGTGAAAATGCTTCCGAGTTATCCACTTCTAATATGAATCATCAGTATAAATCTTCCTATCAGAGGAAAAAAGTCACTGACAAACCTGTTGCTAGTAGGTGAGGCTATCTTTTGGTTTCTGGCCTGGTGGTTATGGTTTGCTAGATTCTCTACCTTTTTTAAATTAAGGCAATCCCAGACTTTGCTCTTGTTTCTAAGGGAAAATGCAAATAGATGAAGATGATAGCATAGAGTGACATCCCAAAATGTGCTCTCCATATTATACTAAAAAAAAAAAAATTAAAAAGGTAGGAGTGATTATATGGTCAAAGAAATTTAGGAAATAATGTCTTTAAAATGTTAAAAATAAGATTCATGTTCCTATAGGAGTTCCCATAACTTTGAGTATGTTGGTGTGAATCTGAGTCTTTAAGAGAAGATATTGTACGCCGCATTTCCCAAGATTATTTGAGCACAGGTGTGTGTGTGTGTGTGTGCACGTGTATGTGTGTGTAAGATCTTGAAAGACTAAAAGTTCCATGGGATGCACTTTTTGAAATGTTGATAATCGTTTGTACCTTTAACAAACAGTGGCTTCTGCTTTTCAATACATTCATTTTGAAGTTAAGCCATTTTCTTTCCTCTGGTTTAGACGTGCCAATAGATACATGGACTTTACAGCAACCTAGTAGTTGAGATGGGAGAAGAAAGATATGGAGGCAAGAATGTGGAAGATTGCAATAGTTGGAGCAGAAATAAAAGAAAATAAAAGAAACTAGATTGGGGTCTTGGTGGTGGAAACCAAAAAAGAAGAAACTAGCTTTTCAAACATTATAAAAGAAAGAAATGGCAGGACACAGAAAGGTCCTAGACACAAGGTAGAAAGAGAGATAATCAAAGATGGACTCAAGGTTGTAACCCTGGGTGATAGGAGAGCTGTCGTGCTGCTAGCAATAATGGAAAGTAGAAGAGGAAAAATGATAAGCCTGGACTATTATTATGGCATGTTTTAACTGAAGGGGCACAATGAAGGAGCTTTTTATACGTGAAGGAGAAAAATTCAAAATCAAACACAAATTTATAAAATGCAAAAAAAATTAAACATTTCTTAAGCAAGTATCAGAAAGACCCCTCTAAAACAGGATTTTATTTTGTGTTCATGCATGTATGGCTAATTGATTTGGTTACTAGGGCATAATGTGTTTGTTTTCTCCTTCACCTCTATCTACTGGCATTTTAGCTCTCTTCATAACATAAACACACACATATTATGTATACCACAGAGTAAAGGCATATATGCTTACAATTACATATATATAAATGCAAATACATACCTTTTATATACAAAAAATACATAAATTTGACCCCTACACTTGAGTTGCCCTAGCTGGGAAGGCAAAGGTAGTCTTGGGGGAAAATCTGAAAATTTAGCACTGTCAAAGAGTTTTGATTCAATTTGCTAGTCTAATACAGATGAGAATGACAAAAAGTCTTTATTTGCTTGAAGAGCCTCTGAGGTTTTTCAGAACCATTGAAATGCTGTCCTCAACTCAAGTACTTTTCATGTATCAGAGAAGTGGCAAATTTAACAAAGCCTGCACTAATGTTTTGTATTTCTATTCTAAGGAAAATGCTTCAGAAGGTAAACATGAGTATTCAATAATATTGCAACTAGTGACAATGGTAAAGGCTTCTGTTCCATAATATATTGATAAGTAAATCATTTTAAAAGAAGCAAACAGTGTTGTTGAACGCTGAAAGGCTAACCCCAACATAAAATAGAGACAGCTCGAGTACCTTTGTTTATTTTCTGTGATAATATAAAAAATGTTGGCATCCATATTTTTGTAAACAGTAGATATTTTGTATACATAAGGTAATATTTGAATATAATATGAATAGCAAATCCAAACTACTATTACTGGAGCAATTTTTAACACTATCCAGAGTAATGCATTCCCAAATAGCAAAAACAAAATGAAGGCAGAGTAACGTTTTCTTTGAAATAATTGCAGAGAACCTAAAAGACTCAAGTGCAGAAATTGTATCTTATGCAAAAAATTGCACCTTTATCATGTCTTTAATAAACAAAACTGCATGATAATTTATAAGGGTTGAATACTGGGGAAATGTCACCTTGCTGTAGAATAGTGGTTAAGAGCATGGCCTATATGATTAAGCAAACATTGGTTTAAGTCATTGCTGTTTGACATATTAGCAGTGTGAATTTGGACACATTCTTTTAGTCTATGCCCTGATTCAGTTAAAACATTCATATATATGTATATGGGACAAATAATAATGTATCTTAATAAATGCAGATGTGTAACCCAACACCATCGGTGTAGTCAATATTTGATAAAGATTAGATGTTTTGTTATAATTATTATAGATATTATCAGAGAATATCCTATAAATAGCATTGTCTGATACTCAAAATACTAAAATAGTTTTTAAAGTCTAGTTCAACAAAGAAACCTATAAAAAATAAGTTAAAACTACATAGTAAAAAGTTTCAAGCTGACACCTTCATGTAGAGCATATGGATCAAACATAGAGCATAGGGGTCAAACGCCAGAAAAAATATATATCTCACATCTTCTTTATCCAGTCATACACTGATGGACATTTAGGTTGTTTCATAGCTTAGCCACTGTGAATAATGCTGTAGTTAACATGAGAGTACAGATACCACTTTGGTATCTTGTTTGCCTTTATTTTTTTTTTTATTTTATTTTTTTTTATTTTTTATTTTTTTTACTAAATACCCAAAACTGCAATTGCTGGATTATATGGTAGTTCTATTTTTTTTAATTTTTTGAAGAACCTTCATACTTTATTCCAAATGTTTGCCAATTTACAATTTACAAATGCTAAACCAATTTACATTTCACCAAAAGTACATAGGAGTTCCCTTTTCTCCAAATGCTTGCCAACACCTTTTATTTCTTGTATTTTTTATTATAATCATTCTGACCAGTGAGGCAGTGGACCTCAAGGACATTATGCTAAGTGAAATAAGTCAAACAGAGAAAGACATGCACTGTATGAACTCATCTGTATGTGAAATCTAAAACACTTGAATTCACAGAAACAGAGATGACAATAGTAGTTACCAAGAGTTGGGCGGGGCGGGGGTGGAGAAATGGAAAGATGTTGGTCAAAGAGTACAGACTTCCAGTTAGAAGACGGATAAGTTCTTGGCATCTAATGAACAGCGTTATGATTATAGATAACAAAACTGTGCTACTGTTTACTTGAAAATTGGTAACAGAGTAAATCTTAAATGTCCTCACCCCCCCCCGAAAAAAGAAATGACCATCATGTGACATGATAAAGGTAACATCCCTATGATGGTTATCATTTCTATCTCTATCATGTCACATGATGGTCATTTCTTTTTGGGGGGGAGGTGAGAACATTTAAGATACACTACAGTGGTAATCACAATGAACATACGTGTATTCAATCAACACACTGTACATCTCTAACTTACACAATATTATGTCAATTATATCTCAAAAAAGCTGTAAAAAAAAAAAAAAAAAGAGGCAAGGGCTTCAGCTCTACCCAAACAGCCAGAGCCTGGTGATAATGCTGTTTTCTCTTCATACAGGGTAAGGACAAAAATATATATTATGGACATAGATACTAGCCCCAGACTACTAAGATTTGATAACTGGCTCTGGCATTTGCCCACTAAGTGATCTAAGGCAGTTATTTAACCTCTTTGTAAAATAGGGAACATAATAGAACTGGCCTCATAAATTTTCTTTGTGTGTGTGTGTGTGTGTGTGCAACTGTGAGTATGCATAAAGTGAGTTAATCCATAATAAGGTGTTGAGAACAGTGCCCAGAACTCAGTGCCTAGTATGCTATCAATGTATAACAAGGGTCAACACTTGTAGAGCACTTGTGCAAGGTGACTTAGCCAGTAAATTGGAGCAAGAGCACAACCAGAACAAAAGTGTACAACCTAGCAGCTGTAATTCGTCTGACCAAGCAAGCTTAGGAATTCTCTTCATTCTGGTACCTACAGCTCCTATGGGCCTCAATTACTCCCTGTAAGTATTGAGGGGATTTTATTATCAGATATAAATTCATGACACCTCATATACCACCAAAAATATTAACAGTTTTAAGCTGAAGAATCACTTTGCTGATCTTCAACTGGGTCTCAGAATACCTGTCAGCTCAGTCCACTAGGCAGCTGCTAATCATTAGCTCAATATTTACTAAGTGAAAGTCTCTGGTATTATCTTTTGATATAGAAATGTTTTATTTTAGAACTGTTTAAGATTTACACAAAAGTCGCAAAGACAGTACACAGAGTTCGCATACAACCCACACCCTATTTTCCGTATTATTAGCATAGTTCATTAGTATGACACATCTGTTACAACTGATGAACCAATATTGATACATTATTAACCGAAGTTTAATTCCTTATATTTTACCTAATGTTCCAGGAACCCATCCAAGAAACTAAATTACATTTGGAAGATGTGTCTTATGTTCTTCAGACTTTCCTTCCTTATGATGACTTTGACATTTTGAAAAGTACTAGTCAGTTATTTTATAGAACAACTCTACATTAGGATTTGTCTGTTCTTTTCCTCATGATTACACAGGAATTTTGTGTTTGAGGGAGAAAGAACACAGAGATAAAGTGCCATTTTCATAGCATCATATCAAGAGTACATACTATCAGCATGATTTATTGCTGTTGATATTAATCTTGATTACCTAGGTGAGGTAGTGTTTGTCAGGTTTCTCCACTGTGAAATTCTTCTTCTTTTCCCTCTTTATAGTCTGTTCTTTGAAACGAAGTCACTATGCACAGGCCACATTTAAAAAGTGGGCAGTTATGCTCCACTTCCATGAGGGCAGAGCAAGTACATCAATTATTTGAAATTCTTCTGCATAGGAATTTTGGCTATTCTCCATTTATTTATTAATTCAATCATTTATATGTATCAGTATGGATTCATGGATATTTATTTTATATTGTAGGTTATAACCCATTCCTACTTAATTTTGTGGCTGAAATTGGACCAAATTTGCCTTTGGATACTCTTTCAGCTGTTTCCTATAGGACATATCCTTTGACATACACCCATCAAATGGATCCTTTGTTGTTGTTGCTGTTGTTGTTTTAGAGTATTTCCTGACTTTCTTTGACTACAATATAATCAAGGCTCAATGTTTATATATTCTGTAATAGTCCTAGAATTAGCCATTACTCAAAAATCTCTGGGTCCTTATACTGGAGATTTGCATTAGAAAACAAGAAGTGGGGCAGCCCGGGGGACTCAGCAGTTTAGCACCACTTTCGGCCTGGGATATGATCCTGGAGACCCGGATCAAGTCTCACATTGGGCTCCCTGCATGGAGCCTGCTTCTCCCTCTGCCTGTGTCTCTGCCTCTGTGTGTGTCTCATAAATAAATAAATAAATAAATAAATAAATAAATAAATAAATAAAACGTTTTTAAAAAAGAAACCAAGAAGTGGATGCTGGTGCATGTTGATACTGAAGTGTTATTACTCTAGTTCCACTGAGTTAACAGAACAAGGGAATAAATATGTGTGTACACTAACCCATGTATATACGAATACCTATAAATATTTCTCTTGTAGCTATCTGTATCTAGAGTAAGCCAAATAAGGTCATATGGTGTCTCTAACTCTAATTCATTACCACAGGGATCATTCGAGACTTTTCTCATTGATTTTCTGTAATCTGTCATTAAAACAATGAGAAACCCAGCTGCCATCATCTGCCATCCATTTACCTAGTTATTCAATTCCAGTATATATTTATAGTGATTTCAGGATTGTTAACCTTTCCCTCATAAGACACAACTTTATGCACAGTCCTTTGTACACTTGCTTTTGCCTTTCATCTTACAGACTCCATTTATTTCCAAAGTTACTTGTTTGCCATCTTTTCTCCACATATGTTTCAGTGAGAACAATTTGTACATCTGTAAAAGAGTTGAACTATTTTGTCATTTTCTGAATTCTGTCCTGGGATCTCCTAGCCTCCTAAATGATTTTTTAAAATCTGTATACATTAAGATTCACTCATATGATGTAAAGTTCTATGAGTTTTGACAAATGTGTAGTGTTATGTATCCACCATAATAATTTCAAACATAATAATTTCAACATAGTTTCACCATCCTAAAAAATCTCTTGTGCTTCACAAGTTCAAACACTGTACCCCCTGCACCCTAGCAACTGTTAATATTTTAATCATCTCTATAGTTTTATCTTTTGCCAAATATCACATAACTGGAATCATATAGTACATAGTCTCTTAAGACTGTTTTCTTTCACTTAACAATACGTATTTATAATTCATCTAGGTCTTTATGTGGTTTGATAACTCATTTCTTTCTATCACTTTTATTGTACGGATGTACAGACAACACAAAGAAATAAAAGGCATCCAAATCAACAAGGAAGAAGTCATTGGATGGATGGATGTACTATACAGTATTATGCATTCATGTCCCGAAAGGCATCTTCGCTTTTCCAGTTGGGGATGATTATGATTACTGTAAGTATTATTCAGGTTTCTGTGCAGACATAAATTTTCAAATCAGTTGGGGGAACACCTAGGAGCATAATTTCTGAATTATCAAATAAAAAATATATTTAGCTTTGCAAGAAACTGCCAAACTGTGTTCCAAAGGGCCTGTAGATATTTGCATTCTCACCATCAATGAACAAGAATTACTGCATTTGGTTGTAAGCTTTCAGACTTTAGCTATTCTAATAGGGTGTAATGGTGTCTCACTGTTTTTGTTTCCAAATTCCTAGTGATGTTAAGCATCTTTCATTTGATTATTTTCCACGTGCATATCTTCTACTTCTCTCTTTTTCATTTCCCCACTTCTGTATATTTTTCTGAGTTCCTCTATGTAGCTAAGGAAAAAGAAATTATTCAGGTACATTTCAGTCTATTTTATTTTTAAATAAACATCATTTTTTAGAGCAACTTCAGGTTCACAGCAAAATTAAGCAGAAGGTACAAAGATAACCCATATACTCCCTGTCCCCACACATGCAGAGCCTTTCTCATTATCAACATTGCCACTAAAATGGCACATCTGTCACAACTGATGAACACAGATCATATCTTTTTTTGGTGAGATTTCTGTTTAGAACTTTTGGGCATTTTTAAATTGTGCTGTTTTCTTATTGCTGAGTTTTAAGAATTCTTTGTATATTTTGGATAATAGTCCTCTATGAGATGCATATTGGCAAATACTTTTTCCCAGATTGAGACTTTTCTTTTCATTCCCTCAAAAATAGTTTTGCAAAGTAGAAAATTTTTATCTTAATAAATTACAACTCATTAAGTTCGTTTTTTATTCATGGATCATTTTTTTGGTGTTGTATCAAAAATTCAAGTTCTTAAAGATCTAATATTTTTCAAGTAGCTTTATAGTTTTGCATTTTATATTTAATTTTCTTATAAATTTTGTGTTGATTGAGCAGTAGCCGCTGCTCGGGAAACATGGCGGAGCAAGAGCAAAGAAAAAAGATCCCTTTGGTTCCAGAAAATCTCCTGAAAAAGAGGAAGGCTTATCAGGCCCTTAAAGCCACTCAAGCAAAGCAGGCGCTTTTGGACAAGAAGGAGCAGAATAAAGGAAAAAAGCTCAAGTTTAAGCGACTGGAGTGGTTCCTTCATGATTCCTGGCGGCAGCAGCGTGACAGGGTGCGCCTCAGACGCCTGGAAGTGAAACCTCATGGCTTAGAAGTGCCAGATAAACATTCCTTGGCCTTCATTGTACGCATCCAAAGGATTAATGGGGTGAGTTCACTGGTACAGAGGACCATTGCAAGGCTGCGCCTGAAGAAGATCTTCAGTGGTGTCTTTTTCAGAGTAACCCCCCAGACCATGAAGACACTGCGGATAGTGGAACCTTATGTGACCTGGGGATTTCCAAATCTGAAGTCTGTCCGGGAACTCATCTTGAAACGTGGACAAGCCAAGGTCAAGAATAAAACCATCCCTTTGACGGACAACACAGTGATTGAGGAGCATCTGGGGAAGTATGGTGTTATTTGCTTGGAAGACCTCATTCATGAAATTGCCTTTCCGGGAAAGAATTTCCAGGCCATCTCTGCGTTCTTACGTCCTTTCCACCTCTCAATGGCCCGACATGCTACCAAGAACAGAGTGGGCTTCCTCAAGGAGGTGGGCTTACCTGGCTATCGAGGTGAACGCATCAATCAGCTCATTCGGCAGCTGAATTAAACCCAGAATATCTGGAAGCACAGTGCATTGGTGGCATGTGTTTTGTCTTCTGGAATTGTTACCAGTATCTTCAAAGAAGATTATTTTCTGCTCTATCTTCAGAAACTAGAGGGAGGGTCAAGGAAAAGATGATGCTCCTGGCAGGCACTTCTGACCACAGCAGTTTCAAGGAAAAATTCCAGTGTATTTTCCACATTGCCTGCCACTGCCACCTCTCAAATCAGCAGAGGACTCATGCCATAGAAGGAGTCCTGCTGCGTCACATCTTCTGTTCTGAGGTTTGATGGTGAACGAATACCCAAACGTGAATGGAAGACGGCAGTGGACCAAGCTCAGGGACATACTTGAACCTGGGGGTTCTGGGGCCTTGTTTTGGACAGACCTTGAAATAGTTACAAAGAAGAGCACAAAAACAGTGCTCAGCTGTCTCTGCTGTGAGTCCGTGTTCTAACTTTTTGGTGACAGCTTTGTGAGTTCTCACACTTGGCTGGCCCCTGAAGTGTATTTGGTGGCATCCTTCACCTAGCCTGTCATTGGCTTGGTCCATTGCTTTAGCTCAGGATCTTAACCTGTTCTTGTGTCTATGAGAAGGGAATAGCACTTTTCCCAGGAAACCCATACACTCAGATTTTTCTTTGGAAGTTTTGTATGTTCATAGACTCTTCTTAGGGATCCATGCACCTATGTAAGGAAGTCCTGCAATACCTGGATTGGTCACCTGGGCCCTGACATTGTTAGTCTTCTCTGGTCTCATGGCCTGTGGAAGACCAAAGCTTACCAAGATAGCTTTTCCCTTTGAATCCAATTGGGTGTTTCCTAGGAACACAGTGGTAGGGCAGCCCGGGTGGCTCAGCGGTTTAGCGCTGCCTTCAGCCCAGGGCGTGATCCTGGAGACCCAGGATCAAGTCCCACATCAGGCTCCCTGCATGGAGCCTGCTTCTCCCTCTGCCTGTGTCTCTGCCTCTCTCTCTCTCTCTCATGAATAAATAAAATCTTTAAAAAAAAAAAAAATTTTGTGTTGATTTATGTGAAACATCTAAAATATGGTCTGGAGGCAGGAGAACATGGGCAATAACTGCCACATCTGTGACATTGATCATGGTCAGATTGTCATTTTGGATCCCTTGGTCCCCAAAAACTTTCTTGAAGCCCCGTTGGGGAATTTTGACAATATACATACTTCAAGATCCCTTAGGATGTCTTTGGGATAAAACACAAAACAAGCTGTTTGAGAAGATAAATAGGAGTTCTATCTTTAAGAAAGTAATAAAATAAAATAAAATATGTCTGATTTTATTGGTATATAGACCTCAAACTCTTCTAGAATCATTTATTGAGAAAGACTATGATTTTTTCCATTGAATTGCCTTTGTTCTTATTCAAGGATCAAGTGAGTATAATAGTGTGGATCTTCTTCTGAGCTCTCTATTCTGTCCCATTGATGAATGGATCTATTCTTTTTTTTTTTTTTTTGAATGGATCTATTCTTTTGCTAATATCATGCTATTGATTACTGTACCTTTACGGTAAGTCTTAAATTTTAGTAGTGTGAATCCTTCAACTTCGTCTTTGGTATTATGCTGGCTATTCTAGATCATTTGCCCTTCCATGAACACTTTAGAATCAGTTTCTCAATATATAAAAAATAAGATTGCTGGAGTTTTGATTGGAATTGTGTGGATCTGTGGATCAAGTTGGGAAGAATTGCATCTTAACAGTATTAAGTCTTCTGATCCATGATCACACACTATCTTTCCTTCTCTTTTAGTTCTTTTGGTTTCTCTTTTAGGGTTTTGTAGTTGGACACATAGGTTTGTGCATATTTTGTTAGATTTATTTTTAACTATTCATGGGGGGCATTGGTGCTATTGTTAATTATCCTTTTAAATTTTCAAATTTCAGTAGTTCATTTATGGAATATTTGAAAGTAATTGACTTTTGTATATTAACTTTTATATATTAATCCTGTGGCCCTGATATACTGGTATATTCATTTCTGGAGATTTTTTGGGGGGATTTTTTACATAGACAATAATATAATCTGCAAATTAAGACAGTTTTACTTCTTCCTTAGAAATTAATATATAATTAATTTCCTTTTCTTATCTGATTGCACTAGTAGGATTTCTAGTGTGGTGGTAAATAGGAATATTAAGAAAAGACATTCTTTCCTTCTTCCACATCTTAGGAGGAAAGCATGCTGTTTCTCACCATTAAGCATGATGTTAGCAATGGGCTTTTCAAAGATGTTTTTTATTGAGTTGAGGAAATTTCTTTCACTTCCAATTTGCTGGGATTTTTTTTTTTTTTATGTGTGAATGCATGATGAATTTGGTCAAATGCTTTTTCTTCATCAATTTATATGATCACAGTATTTTTCCCTTAGCTTATTGATATTGTCAATTACACAGATTGATTTCAAATGTTGAACCAGCCTTAAATATCAGGAATAAATTCCACTTGGTCATAGTGAATATCTTCACTATACAATATTGGATTGGATTTGCTCATATTTTGATGACAATTTTTGTATCTGTAGTAATGATATATATTGTTCTGTATTTTTACTTTCTTGTAATATCTTTCTCTAATTCTAATATTGGGATAATGCTAAACTACTAGAATAAATTAGGATGTGTTCCCTCTGCTTCTATTTTTCTGGAAGAGACTGTAATGAATTGATACAATTTCTTCTTTAAATATTTCCTAGATATCCCAGTAAAGTGATGCTGGCCTCATGCTTTCTCTTTTGGAAAAATATAATTAAATATTGATTCAATTTCCTTAATAGATATATTCATTTTTAGATTATCAATTTTTTCTTGCTTGATATTTGATAGCTTATTCCTTAAGCACTGGTCCATTTCATCTAATTAATCAATTTGGTGAACACAGAATTATTCATAACTTGCCCTTATTATTCCTTAATGTTCATGGGATTCATAGTGATGACTTCATTATCATTTATGATATTGGTAAATTGTGACTACAGTATTCCACCTTTACCCACAGGGAATAAGTTCAAGACCCCCAATGGATGCCTAAAACTGTGGATAGGACCAAACCCTATATATACTGTGATTTTTCCTATACATATATACTTATAATAAAGTTTAATTTCTAAATTATGCACAGTAAGAGATTAACAGCAATAACTAATAATAAAATAGATCAATTAAAACAATACTGTAATAAAAGTTATGTGAATGTGGTCTCTCTGCCTCTCTCAATCTTATGGTACTGTACTCATCCTTTTTCTTCCTCTTATGATGTGAGATGATAAAATGCCTACTTCAATGAGATATAGGGATGTGAATGATATAGGCATTGTGGATGTAACATTGGGCTGACAATACATTAGGAGGACCACCTGGTTCCAGACTATAGTTGACTGTGGGTAACAGAAATCATGAAGAAAGAGAAACTACTATACTCTCTTTTTCCCTTGGTTAGCTGACTAAAGATTTATCAATTTGTTTGATATTTTCAAGGAACCAATCTTGGGTTTTATTAATTTACTCTATTACTTCTTTATTTTTGATGTCACTGACAGCTGCTCTAATTTTATTATTCTTTTCTTTTCAAATCTGCTTGATTTAGGTTTCAATTCATCTTCTTTCTCTAAGGTGGGGATATAGATTATTGATGTAAATATTTTATTCTTTTCTAAGATAAGTGTTTAGGGCTACAAGTTCTAAACAGAGTTTTTTTTATTGCAATCCATGAATTTGATAAGTTATATTCATATTTAGTTCAAAATATTTCTTCAGTTTCTCTTGAGAATTCTTATTTGATCCAGGTGTTATTCTGAAGTATGTTGGCCAGTACTATTTTGGGGATTTTCCTGCTATCTTTCTGCCATCAGTTTCTAGTTTAATTCCATTGTGGTCTGAGAATACACTTTGCATCATTTTTTAAATTTGTTTAACTGTATTCTATGGCCAAGCATATGATCTATCTTGCGGAATATTTCATGGAGCTTTAGAAGAATGTATGCTTTGCTGTTAAATGGAATATTCATTCTATAAAAGTCAATTTAATCAAATTGATTGTAATGGTCTTCAGATGAACAATATTCTTACTGATTTATTGCCTGCCTGCTTGAAATATCAAATACCAACAGAAGGGTTTGAAGTCTCCAACTATAATAGTAAGTTTGTCTGTTTTTCCTTACAGTTCTATCAGTTTTTCCCTCCTGTATTATGATGTATATACATTTGGGATTGTTCTGCCTTTTGGAAAATTAACCCCTTTTCATTATGCAATGCACCTTTTATTCCTAAGAATTTTCCTTATTTTGGGATGCCCGGGTGGCGCAGTGGTCTAGCGCCTGCCTTTTGCCCGGGGCGTGATCCTGGAGTTCTGGAATCGAGTCCCACATCAGACTTCCTGCGTGGAGCCTGCTTCTCCCTCTGCCTGTGTCTCTGCCTCTCTCTCTCTCTCTCTCTCTCACATGAATAAATAAATAAAATCTTTAAAAAGAAAAAAAAAGACTTTGCCTTGTTTTGAGGACTGCTTTGCCCCCAAAAAAATATAGCTACTCCAGCTTAACTTTTATATTGTATTAGTACGGTACATTTTTCTCTCTTTACTTTGAACATTTGTGAGACTTTATATTTAAAGTGAGTTTTTTGTGGATGATATGTAGTTTAGGTTTTTTTAATACATTCTGATAACCTATCTTTAATTCATGTTTTTAGACTATTTACATTTAAATTGATTATTGATATAGTTAGTTCAATATCTATACTGTTTACAACTGTTATCTTCATTGCATTTATTTTTTATTTCTTATTTTTCCCTCATTTTTTCTTCTCTACTTTTGACTGAGCATTTTATATGATTTTATATTATCTTTTCTCAAAATATTTTCTTTTCTCAAAATAATTATATTTCCTTAATTCTTTTAATGATTGCCCTCAGTTTCCAATACACATTTTTAAGAAATTCAAATAAAACTATACAATTCATGTACAGCATGGGTACATTGTAACACAGTATGTATAATACAGGTCCCTTATACACAGTATTTCTAATTTCTCCCTCTCATTCTACATAACATTCCTGTCAATTATTTCACTTACCTCTATGCTATACCCAATATATTATAAATATTATATTACCCTAAGTAAATAGTTACATACTAGATTCATTAAGACTAAGAAATCTAAGGGTTTTTTTTTTTTTACCATTTTTATTTATTCCTCCTTTGAGACATCCCTTTCTTCACATAAATCTGAATTTCGGACTTATATAAATTTCCTTCTGCTTAAAGAATTTCTTACAAAATTTCTTGCAGAGCTGATCTGCTGGTAATGAATTTTCTCTATGTTTGTCTGAAAGGGCCATGTATTTATTTTACTTCAGAAGTTTAATTTTATTGAGTATAAAGTTCTAGGTTAATGGGTTTTTTCTTTCAACACTTTGAATATTTCAATTTCCTGTTTCTGTGGCTGAGAAGTCACCTGTATTATCTTTGTTGATCTATGTCTTTGTTTTGGCCTGGCATCTTTCAATATTTTCTGTTTTTGGTTTTCTGCAGTTTGAAAATAATGTGTCTAGATGTGTTGCTATAATTGCGTGTTTGTCTTATTTTGGTTTGGGCTGTCATCATTTAACTTGCCCTTTGAGCTTTCTGGATCTGTAATTTCATGTCTGTCATTAATTTTGGAAAATTCTTAGCCGATATCCCTTTAAATATTTCTTCTTCTTTGTTCTTCCTTTTTTCTGTGTTTAAGTTACATGTACGTTATACTTTTTAATATTGTCCCACAATTCTTGGAAGCTCTGTTCTTTTTCTTCCTCCATCCCTTTTTCCTTTTGCATTTCAGACTGAAGTTTCTATTGATCTGCCTTTAAGCAGCCTTTCTTTGCTTCATTGTATCTGGTCCACTGATGAGTCCATCAAAGAAAGGTATTCTTCATTTCTGCTACAGTTTTTGTTTTTAGCATTTCTTTTTTCTCTTTTCTAAAGATTCTCATTTTCATCTCTTCTTTCATGTTTGTTTTTATGTGTTCTTATATGTTTGTTTCCCATTACACACCTCAACATGATAATCATCGTTATTGTAAATATCTTGTCTGCTTAAAATGTTGCTGTAGTTATAGGTGCCAGAGACTCTAAATTCCTCTATCAGCTTGTTTTCTGTCTCTTTTCTTGACTTTGGCCTTCCCTAGTACTCTTTTTCTTTTGTGCCATACAGCACTTGTAACTGTAATACACTGTTATTTTACCGGAGACTTATTAGCATTGTGGTAAGGTATGGTGAAAGAGGGGATATCCTATAACATTCTGATTAAATCTCAGTTTCTTAGAGACCTGTGTCTGGGGGCTATGACCTTGACAAGTGTTTCCCCAGGACTTCTTTTCCCTGACTGTATCATTCCCAGTCTACTTCCTTATAGTGCTGGCATCTATTTACTATGCTTTTTGTTTTGCTTTCTCCCCTAGTCAAGAAAAGGAAGCTAAAAATGGAATGAAGTGTGAGAAATGCTTTTCCCCCCACCTGTGATAATAATCCAGTGAAGGTTTCCCCTCCTTGGCGATTTAGCCTTTCTTATGGACGACCCTCAGGATGTATTTCACATAGATTATTCTCCCATTCTTTCAGACTTTTAGCTATAACCCATTGTTATTATACTACAGTCTTATTGATGAGGTGATAAGGTATGGGGAAGTGAAGCATTCTATAATCTTATGATGAAATTTCTGTGTTTTAATGGGCCTGTCTCTTACCGTGACCTTCGTAAGTGTTTCTCAGAGGTATCGCTTTCTTTTTTTTTTCCCATTCCATATAGGTGAGACAAGAAGGCTAACAGGGACTAGAGAACTGCCCTTCCCTAGCTGGAGTAAGTCTTTTTCCCTTGAAAGTGGGACTTTGTTTCAGTCGCATTTCACAATGATGAAAATTCCCTTGCCCCTACCATAGATTTCAGGGGATATTTCTCAGTTCTTTATCCTTAGAACCAGGTAGGGTTTTTAGAGGTAATAACTCATGACACTGTGCTCCCCTGCCCCCCAAGACTGTACCCCCAAGATGTTGCTCACTCTCATGCTTATTCATACTCATCTTCCAGCAATTCATCCCTTATTCATACCATTTAAGTGTTTCTAACAGAGTTCTGGTACCTTCTTTAGGTAAACAGATCTCAGCTGTGACTCTCTGGATTCCCCTGTGCCCCCTCAGACTTTGAGCCAGTGATTTGACCTGTAAACTTAGTTCTCTAGTGGATCCAAGAAAGTGACTGGTTTTCAGTTTGTTCAGTTTTCTTTTTCTTTTCTTTTTTTTCTTTTGGTAAGGACAGGAGCGATGACTTCCAAGCTCTTTACAAGTTGAAACTGAAGTCAGAAGTGCATGGATTTTATTTAGTTAAACATAAACAAGTATGACCTCTAAACTCCTGATTAATCTAACAAAGGAACATAGATTTTAAAAGGCACACACATTAATGTGTTAATTTAAAGTGGTGACAAGTGCTATAAACATAGGAAATAGAATACTATGAAGAAGAATAACAGGTAATATAGATTGGTGTGCCCAGAAGGCTTTTGGGGGGAAGACATAATAAAACTAAGACCTGAAGAATTAATAAGACTGGGGCACCTGAATGGCTCAGTCAGATACGTGTCTGCCTTGGGCTCAGGTCATGATCCTGGGGTCCTGGGATGAAGCCCACATCACGCTCCCTGCTCTGCGGGAACCATGCTTTTCCCTCTCCTTCCTCTCCCCCTACTTGTGCTCTCTCTTGTTATATCTCTCAAATAAATAAATGAAATCTTTATTAAAAAAAGAGTCAGATTTAAGGTATGAGGGAAATGAAGAAGGCTCAGAGATGGAAAAGACCTGTACTCAATTATTTGCCTAATTTGTGACTAGAGCGAGAGCAGCAGTGGTTCTGAATGGGTGTGGAGTAGCAGGCAGCAGTTTGAGCAGGTATATTAGGTTGTGCAGGTTAAACAGTGGTACTCTGAGTACCTAAGAGAGCCATCAAAGAGCATTCAGTAGTTGTAGTAAAATGATCTCCTCATGTTAGATTTATTCTTGCTACAGTGTGAAAAAATGATGAAAGTGAGGACAACAGAAGTGGAAGCACTAATTAAGAAGCCACAGTATTAGTTCAGGAAGTGGATGCTAGTGGCTTCATCCAAATTCATGACAGTAGAGAAGGAAAAATAAATGAACTGTTTCTGGATGCATTTTTTAATGTAAAACAGTAAGACTGGTAAATATCTTTTAACATTATCAAGGGCCAATTTCCAGTTCCACGTGTATGGAGCTTGGAAGTCACACTCCTTCCTTCCAATAAATGAAAAGCTCAACAGACTGAAAAACCATCAGTTCTTCCTAGATCTGTAAGGGAGAAGAGGTCGAAGTGAAAGCCTCTGCTCCCAAGATTCGAGACCAAGACAGGAAAACACAGGGAGCCACAGCTTATTGGAACAGAGACTCATGAATTGAAACCTCTGTAGAAACCAGTGCAGAGAAAGGAAAACCTGAACTATAATTGATGAACTGCTGGAGGCTCTGTGTGGACAACTCTGAGAGTTAAAATCTCCGGGGGGACCCATAGAAGGAGCCTCCACATTATTGTTAGTTGTATTTCTAGGAGCTAGACTTTAAGTTCCACAGAATATATTGGAGAAACATCTATATGTGTTTCCTGTAGGGGAAGGGGAAATGAGCCATTTTGATTTACACCAGAGCACTCTTGTTCTTAACAAGGTCTACACTCAGGAGAAACCAGTTAGCTATAACCTAACTTTTAGGAGATATTATTAGAGCCTGACTGACCTGGAAGAAGGGAAATACCCAACTCCAACCCACTCCAGCCATTCCGCGTCACCTAGTTGGGGGGGGGGGGGTGGAGAAAAAACTGAGAAACACTTGTGAATTTCTCAGTTTGAAGGCGTAGGCCCACTAAGAGGCTGGGGCTTATTCATTTAACTATAGAATGTGTCACCTCTTCCAACACTTTACTAACATATTATTAAGAGACTATAAAACAGTTCCTTTTACCTGGCACATTATGTTCAACTATCATGAAAAAATTGCAAGATGTACCAAAAGGCAAAAAAATATAGTGTGAAGAGAAGAGTAAGGATCAGAATCAGACATGGAAGAAATGATCAGATTAAGAATTTTAAATGATAAAAAAATAATTTTAAATGATTATGATTAATATGCTAAGTACTCTAATAAATAAAGTAGACAGTATGAAAGAACAGATGGGCAATGCAGGCAGAAAAATGTCAATCCTAATAAAGAACCGAAAAGAAATGCTAGAGATCAAAAACGCTGTAACAGAAATGAAGAGTGCCTTTGATGGGCTTACTTGTACACTGGACTTAAGTGAAGAAAGAGTCACTGTGCTTGAGGATATATAAATAGAAACATTGGAAACTGAAAAGCAAAGAGAATAAAGACTAAAAGAAAACAGCAGAATATCCAAGGACTATGAGAAAACTACAAAAAAATGTAACATATGCATAGTGGGAATGCCAGAAGAATAAGAAAGAGAAAAAGAAACTGAAGAAATATTTGACATAATAACAAGCAAGAAATCCCCCCAAATGCATTTCAGAAACCATACCACAGATCCAGGAAACTCAGAGAACATCAAACAAGATAATTGCCAAAAAACTACATCTAAGTGCATCATTTTAAAATTACTAAAAATCAAAGCTAAAAAATATCCTGAAAGAAGCCAGAGGGAAAAAATAAAACCTTATTTATAGAAGAACAAAGGTAAGAATTATATCCAACTTCTCAGAAACCATGCAAGCAAGAGGAGACTGGAGTAAAATATTTCAAATATGCAGAGAAAAAACTACCAACCTAGAATTTTGCAGCTAAAAAATTATCCTTTAACAGTGGAGAAGAAACAAAGACTTTCTCACAAATGTTGAAAGTATTTGTTGCCAATAGACCTAGCTTGAAAGAAATATTGAAAGAGGTTCTTTAGAGATATGGGAGATGATATAGGCCCAAAACTCAGATCTATATAAAGAATAGAAGAGCACTGGAGAATGAACAAGTGAAGGTAAAATTAAAACATTTATTTTTCTTATTCTTGATCTAAGAGTGAAAATTTGTTCAAAATAATAATAGCAACAATGTATTTGACTATATACATATACACATTTATGTATTTACATATATGTATATATGCTTATATGTATATACATATATGTGTGTATATATATACATGCTTAAGTATGCTTATATACACTTAAGTATGCTTATAGACAAGTAAAATGAATGACAGCAATGATACAAGAGATGAGAGGGAGGGATTTCTGTGTTATAATAAGGTACTCACAATACCCATTAAGTGGTATAGTGTTATTTGAAAGTAGACTTGCATTAGTGGTAAATGTATATTGTAAACTCTAGGAAAACCACTTTTTAAGAAGTATAACTAACATGCTAAGAAAGGAGAAAAAGCAGAATCGTAAAAATACTCAATTAAAACCATAAAAGGCAGAAAAAGAATGGAAGACAAAAAGAAGAACAAAGCAAGGGCAATAAGTAGAAAACCATAATGAATATGGTAGATATTAATCCAACTACATCAAAAGCACTTTGAATATCAATCATCTAAATACACCAATTAAAACACATTGCAAGAGATGGTCAAAAAAGAGCAAGTACATGTTGTCTACAAGAAACCCACTTTAAATATTAAGTGAAGATTTGTTCAAAATCTTAAGGCTGGGAATTAAAAGTAAATAGATGGATTACTTATCAAAAGACAACAAGAGTTAACTATATTAATTTTAGACAGAAGAGACCTGAAAGCAAACTATCATGGATAAAGAAGGATATTACATAATGATAAGGTGGTCAATTCTCCAAGAAAACACAATACTCTTTAGCACGTATGCACCTAACAACAGGGCACCAAACAATATGAGGAAAACACTGACAAAAGTGCTAGGAGAAACAGATAAATCCACCATCATAGTTAAAGCTTTCAACTTTCCTTTATCAGAAATGGCTAGCTCTAACAGGCAGTAAAATCTGTAAGGACATGGCTGAACTTAACAGCATCATCAATCAACTGGATAAAATTGAAATCTGTAGACTATTTCATCCAAAAACAATAGAATATTCATTCTTCTTAAGATCACATAGAACATTCACCAAGACACATCACATTATGTGCTATAAAATACACCTTAAGGAATTTGAAAAATAGAAATCATACAATGTCTGCCATCAGACCACAATGGAATTAAACTTGAAATCAATAACAGAAAAATAACTGGAAAAATTCCAAAATATGTGGGGACTAAAAAACATGCTTCTAAATAACACATGGGTCAAAAAACAAACCTCAAGAGAAATTTTAAAATACTATAAACTAAGTGAAAATTAAAAAAAAAAAAACAACTAAGTAAAATTTGTGGTGTACAGTGAAAGCAGTGGTTAGAGGGCAATTTATAGCTTTGACTGTATACATTAGAAAATAAGAAAAATCAAAATATCAATCATTTAAGCTTGACCTTAGGAAATTAGAAAGAGAAGAAGAAATTAAATCCAAAGTATGGAGAAGAAAAGATAATGAGAAGTAGAGCAGAAATCAATGACATAGAAAAGAGGAAATCAATAGAGAAAATGAATGAAACCCAAAAGCCGATTCTTTGAAAAGATCATTAAAAATGATAAGGCTCTAGCAGGGTATCTAAGGAAAAAAGAGAGAGAACACAAATTATTAACATCATAAGTGAAAGAGAGGACACCTCTATATATACCACATACATTGAAAGACAATAAGGGAATACTATGAACAGTCTATGCCCACAAATTTGATAAGTTAGATGAAATAGAATAAAATCTTGATTGCCAATGTAGAAAATCTGAAAGAATCTACAAAAAAAAAAAAAAAAACCCTTTCAGAACTAATAAGCAATTATATCAAAGCTGCAGGAAATGACATAATTATCTAGGCAGAAAATCTGAAAGAATCAACAAAAACCTTACAGAATTAATAAGCAATTATAGCATGGTTGCAGGACACAAGGTTAATATATAAAAGTAATCACTTTCCTATATGTCAGCAATGATAAGTGGAATTTGGCATTAAAAATACTGTATCATTTACATTAGCACCCAAAGAAAAGAAATATTTAGACATAAATCTAGAAAAAAATACAAGATCTATATGAGGAAAACTATAAAACTCTGATGAACAAAATCAAAGAACTAAATAAATGGATAGATATTCCATGTTCATAAAAAAGGATTCAATATCATCAAGATGTCATTTCTTCCCAACTTGATCTATAGATTCAATGAAATTCCAATAAAAATACCTGCAAGTTAGTTTATGAATCTCAAAAACATGATTCTTAAGTTTATTTGGAGAGCCAACAGATCCAGAATAACCACTGTAATATTGGAAGAAGAACACAGTTGAAGCACTGAACTACTCAACTTCAGGACGTACTATAAAGCTATACTAATCAAGACGGTGTGATAGTAGTAAAAAATAAACACATTGACCAATGGAACAGATGTTAGAGTCCAGAAGTAGATCCATGTAAATACAGGCAACTGATCTTTGAAAAAGGAACAAAGACATTAGAGAGGAGAAAAGATTATCCTTTCAACAAATGGTACTGAAACGAATATATGCCCACATGCAAAGAACTGGACATAGTTTTTACATCCTTCACAAAAATTGACTCAAATGGATCATGATATAAATATAAACACTTAGCTATGAAATTCCCTAAAGATAAGAACAGTATGAATGGACTGGACAAGGTAATGCTTTTTTAGATATAACATCATGAAAAAAGCTGATAATTTGGACTACATTAAAACTAAGAACTTCTGCTCTGTGAAAGACACTCTCAAGAGAATGAAAAGACAAGCCATAGACTGGGAACGATTATGAACAAAAGATATATCTGATAAAAGACTATGATCCAAAATATACAAAGGACTCTTAAATTTCAACAATAAGAAAACAGAGGACTTAATTAAGAAATGGGCCAAAGATCTTAACACACACCCCACCTAAGAAGATATACAGATGGCAAATAAGCATATGAAAAGATTCAATATTATCATATATAATATTGACGTATGTTATTATACATACTGTGATGACACAGTATGACATCAGAGAAATGCAAATTAAAACAAAGAGATGCCTACTACACACCTATTAGAATGGCAAAATCCAGAACACTGACAATACAAAATCCTGATAAGGCTGTAAAGCAGCAGGTACTCTCACTCATTATTGGTGGGAATATGAAATAGTACAGCCACTTTGAAAGACAGTTCAGTGGTTTCTTACAAATGTTTACTTTTGTTACCAAAGGATCCAGCAATCATACTCCTGGGTTTTTACCCAAAGAAGTTGAAAACTTATGTCCCCAAAAACAAAGCAAAACAAAACAAAAACAAAAACAAAAAACCTGCACATGGATGTTTGTAGTAGTTTTATTCATAATTGCCAAATCTTGGAAGCAAACAAGATGTCTTTCAGTAGGAGAACGGATAAAAACAAAAAACAAAAAAACAAAAACAACAACAACAACAACAAAAAAACATGACCCATCTAGACAATGGAATATTATTCAGTACTAAAGAAAAATGAGCTAGCAAGCTATGAAAAGACATGGAGAAACCTTAAATGCATGTTACAAAGTGAAAGAAGCCAATCTGAAAAGGCTACTGCTGCATGATTCTAAATATACAGCATTTTGGAAATGGTAAAACTATACAGAAAGAAAAAAATCCATTTGGGGCAGGGCTTAAGAAGTGGAAAGGGACAAATCAGTAGAACACAGAGGATTTTAGGGCAGTGAAACCACTCTGCTTGATACTATAATTGTGGATATATGTCAAATACATATATGTCCTTATACATTTGCCAAACCCATAGAATGTACAACACTTGGAATGATCATGATGTGTCATTGTAGGTCATCATTATAACGATTGTATGTTGTGATGGTGGATGTTGATAAGGGGAAATTCTACACAAATGGGAGGGTGCATATGAGAAATTTCTATAGTTCCCTCTTAATTTTGCTGTGAACCTAAAGCCACTCTAAAAAATAGTCTTTCATTAAAACAAACAAAAAAAGACCTTCTGATAGCCCAGAGATAGAGGGTTAGGAGAGGGGAAGGTGTTAACAGTGACTCCCAGATTTCTACCTTAAGCAACAGGGAGAACTATGTTGATATTTCCTGAAATAAAGAACATGAGGTAACACATGTGGAACTGGGTAATTGGTGATGGAGACAGGGAACAACACATCACTTTAAACATTAGTTTTAAGATATCAAGAAAGCAAAATAGAAGAGACATTTGGAATTGCTGGCTTTTAAAACAGTGAGGTTGATATATTTCCAGGGGTACAGAATACAAAGTAGAAAATTACAAAGTAGTAAACAAGGCCCCAACAGGTCAATTATAGAGTCCTGTTGGAAAGAAAACTTTCATTCCTTATCTAAGTGATTCTTAGGTTTTCACTCAGATTTAGTCCTGTATATATATGCATCTAGAGTCCTATTATACTTTAGGCTCCAGATAAAATATTTTGATGCTGTTTCTTTAGCTAGAGAATATAGTTAAGGGAAACAAAATGACCGAGCATTTCAGGCACAGAACCCACGTCTTGGGAATACCAGAAGAATGAGAAAGCAGTTTAAGAAAAAAAAATGCAAAAGCAGAAAAGCAAAAAGAAAAGAGAATAAGAGAAAAAAAGTGGAAAGAAAGAGGTCACTACCAAAAAAGGGGGAAAACA
Source organism: Canis aureus (assembly GCF_053574225.1). Classification (NCBI taxonomy): domain Eukaryota; kingdom Metazoa; phylum Chordata; class Mammalia; order Carnivora; family Canidae; genus Canis; species Canis aureus. The sequence goes on along the minus strand of NC_135644.1, from coordinate 21,311,732 downwards.
TAGATAGACTAGATATCCATAGATCTCATTAAGATCATTTTAATTACTGTCAAGTCAAATAATTCTATTCATTTTTTCCTGATATAGAATAAAACATTCATGTGTGATTTCAATTATTGTCATTCTCAATTATCAACTATGTAAGAAGATGTACAAGAAAATTTTCTGACCTTTAAAGAGCTTATAATATATATAACATTGACCTTTCCCTTTAAGCAATGCTCTCTGATGGAGGTGCTGAATTAGATGTAAACTTGTCTTTATACATGCAAAGGCAAGTATGCTATAAAGGTGAATTTTATAATGAATTTATTTTTTTAAAAAAAGGAAGAAAGGAAAGAAAAAAGAGAGAAGAGAAAGAAGATGAGGGAAAAAAAAGAGAAGGAAGAGGAAAGGAAAAACCCATCCATAGAAAAGTACTGACAAACATAAACAAAAATGATAATAATGGTCCATGTCAGTGGATGCTTTTCAAGAGCCATTAAGAGTCCTTCATACAAGACATATATTTGTTTTATAATTTGAAAAAATACATAGTGATCCTCATGGCTTATGAGGGAAACATGAATTCTGCTTAAATTATTTGGTCATTTCATGTTCTTCTGAATTATTTAGACATGACTTTATTCTTCAGTTGGTTAATATGGTGCTCACAGAAGCATTTGACAGTTAAGCAAAGTATAGAAGTTGATACAGTGTCAGAGGAAATGCTCCAATGAATAGTGTATTAATATAGATGTCATCGGTGGCCTATGCCTTTTTGTTGAACAAATTAGGTTCAATTATGAACTTAATCTATGTAATGGCTATTACCATGTAAACCACAATGTCCACTGAAATATAAAAATTTCAGAAATTATAAATCCCTATGACTTTTTCACATACCAAGAAATGTTTGCCCCGTGAAGTCCTTTATGCTGCCCATATAACAAGTTCCTTTAGCGTAAACGTCTCTCTGTCGGTCCTCTCTGTTGGTAATAAGATTTGTCTGGAAGGCTTTTCTAACAGGATATGGCAAGAACCTACTGCTACCCTATTTCGACCACATGGGGAAATCATTTTCTGTTACATGGTTGCAAAGCCTACTCTCATATTCCATATTGATTGCAACAGCCCACAGACAGATCATTAAGTGAAAGTGGAGGTCAAACCCATAAACGTAATTTCAAGGGTCCAAATAAGTTGTGACTGTGATAATGCCGGTGGCATAAGCACTTTTCAAAGTTTCCGTTACATAAAATCTAGAAACACAACTCTTGCTCAAAGCATGTTGGGTCCCCCCCTTGCCATGGTATTTGTACAGGGAAGTACAGGAAGGTTTCACTGACTTATCAACCATCTAGGGCGGGGCTCCACTTCTCACTGGGCTTCCCAGGGCTCCTAGGGGCATTTTTGTTCCACTTCTATTTCCAGGCTCTTCCAAGGTAGTTTTCAAGGGGTCCTTTCAGAGGATGGCTGGAGTAGTACCAAGACTCAGATATAAACCTGAAATTTTACATTTTAAGCACCAATTGGAGAGCCCAATTCCTATTTCTCTTGCAAGTCTGCAAAAATGTTCATCGGAGCCAGCTATTGTTCAGGAAACAATTTGCGAGGGGATGAATTCTCAATATGTTGCTTGAGTTATCTCAGATGTCAAAACGACTGTTATAAAGAGATGGCTTCCTAGAGCATTTTTACATATAGCACCTCTTGTAGGCTGAACTATAGCCCCTAAATTCATATCCTGAAGCTCTAACCCCCAGTACCTCAGAATATGGCTATATTTGGAAACAAGGCCTTTAAAGAGGTGATTAAGCTGAAATGAGGCCCTAAGGTGGTCCTTATTCCAATCTGACTTATAAGAGGAAATTTGGGCACACAGAGAGACACCAGAGATGCACAAACACAGAGGGAAGACAATGTGAGGACACAGCAATAAGACAGCTATCTGGAAGCCAAGGAGAGAGGCCTCAGAAGAAATCAACCTTGCTCACACCTTGATCCCAAACTTCAAGTCTTCAGAACTGTGAACAAATACATTTCTGTTGTTTAAGCATCCCAGCCTGTGGTATTTTGCTAAAATGTCTCCAGCAAATGAACACAACAAGCTTTTCTAGAACGAGCTATACATTAAAATACAGATTTCTAAGCTCTACTCCAGTGCCTGAATCCTGGACCTAGGATATAGAAATCTGCATTTCAACAATTATCCCAAGAGTATTCTGACGCCAATTAAAGTTTGAATATTTCTGATAGCAAGGACACCTTATCATCTTTATAGATCAACACTGGTAAAGATTTCATCTTTTCCTTTTTTATTTTATTTTTTTATTTTATTTAAATTCAATGTGCCAACATATAGTGTAACACCCAGTGCGCATCTTATCACGTGCCCTCCTTAATAAACTTTTCCTTTCAAAATAATGTTTTGTGATTACATTTTGGTAGCTACAAGTTTTGAAAACTAAGATAATAGAAAATTCATTCTCTTTCTCTCTTCAGCTCTGTATTAGACACTTGTTACAGAATCAGACTATTTCATAATGGCCCCAAGTCCTGCCTCTTACCTAGATAGGGATGCCTGACAGGTGGCAGACAGTGAACTCTTCATTAACACAGATGGCATGAAATCAGCCTAACACTTGCCAACACCTGCAGACTCAACGAAGACTTGCTCCTTTAAATAATTCTATCTTTATTCTTAAAATTCAAAAGAACATTAAATTAAAACCCACTCACCATATATAGAATATATGACATTTTTAAAATACAGCAATACTTGTTGGAGAAATCTTGGGGCCAAATCTTGCCCTCAGACACTCCCACTAATGTCATATGAAGGCCCTCTCACTATTTTCAACTAATTAAAGACAACAAATCTTATAAAGGTTGAAATGAACATTCTGATCAATTGTAGGGTAGTTTTTTTTCTCTGCTTCTACAAAAATAAGAACCCTGTATATATGCACATAAAGAAATGTGAAAAGGGGCAACGAAGGAAGAAAACATAAGATAAAGCTTTTTGCAAAACATTAAAAATAGCCTTGTTCACTTCTTTAGCTCACTCTCTTGAAAAGGAAAAAATTCATCTATCTGCTGTCATATGGTTCTTGGTTACTAGTTTCTGAAAACTGGGTCCCATTTTTTTTCAGGTTTGCTTTTTGTTAGTTTACCTATACATTCCATCTGTGATACAAAATTAACAACTTGAATATCGCTTATTACTTCAGTTCAGCTTAGAAGACAAGCATCTAATGCCTAAGTGTCAAGCATTGTGTCATGTTCTGTGATGTTCACACATCTAACTCTACAGATGTGACACATCTTCCTTAATAGAAAATACATTTCCAATGAGTGTCCCAAATTACACTTATATGTATATACAAAAATATCCATGCATAATGCATAGTCTCCCTTCTTCCTCCCTCTCCTCCCCCTCCTCCTCTCTCTTATATAAATTACAACCATCCTTGCTAGGACTGTCAGTTTCTATCTGATCAGTAAACATAAAGTCAGGGAAATCTTTCAAAGTCGTGAAGGAAATAGACAGGATTTAACCCAACCATATATTTCCATTTTCTATTCTAACAACGATGAGAATAACAATAAATTATAATATCCACTGGTTGCTTATTTCTGAACTAAAAGCTATGCTATGTGGTCTACATGAGTTGTAGGGTATCACTATTAACTCCGTTTTATAGATAAGACTTAGAAAGGATCAATTTTCCTAGGTTGCAAAGCTAGTAACTGGTGGCCCAAGGCATCTTACTTGATTGTTCTATCTCCAGAACCCATTTGTTGAATGCAACGAGCCACATCTAGTTCTGCTGAAACATAAAGTCTTAAAGTGAAATTAAAATGCTCTTAGATTCCACTAGGGTCATTACTGAAAACAGCTAGGTGAGGGTGGATTTGCTGTAGAGAATATTACTCATTAAGGTACATAAAGACTGTCATAATTAATCCTTCTCAAAGCTCAGTTCCATTTTTTTTTTCACATCTCATGTTGGCATGCTATTTGGATTCTTCATTTTTAGTGCTGCTTTTTATTTACTGGAATTGTCACGAGTGTTTTTATTTGTATCCTATTATTTTATGTTTTATTAAATGTCACTTTTGCCTTTCCTAGTTCTTCCCATACTAGAGTTTTGTGTTTACTTCAGTACAACTCTTCTTGCTTCTTTGTGGAGTATGGATGTTACTTATTTTCATCTGTTCTTTTAATTTTAACTGAAGCATTTGAAGCTGTCAGTTTACATAAAAGTACTATTTTAACTGCATGCCCCAGGGCTGGATGCATATATTGATTACTTTCAATTTCTTTGGTTGTAAATATTTTGTCATTTCTAGTATGATTTTTTGAATAATCCTGTACTTATTCAGGAGTTCATTAAAATGTCTCTTAACATGAAAAACTTTTCAATGTTTTCCTTGCCGTTTTCTAATTTAATTGTATTATTACCAATTATGTTATGTTTAATATAATTATTTAAGATATCTGAAACTTCCCTTGCAAATTAATACTTGGTAAATTTTAGCAAATGTTCCAAAAGTACTGACAAAGGATATACATTTTCAATTTATTGGAAGTAGATTTCTATTACAACGATCAGCCCCAAAGTTTCAGTATTGTTGCTCAAAGTGTCTGTAACTTACTTTTGCCCTTATTATATTTTTGTCTGGTTAATCAGTTTCTGATAGAGTTGCATTAAAATATTCTGCTGTCATTATGGATTTTTGAATCCCTCACTCCCATTTTGTCTTTGTTTTAATATATTTTTGAGCTAGACTAAGTGACGTAAGCTTCTAAATATAATGTCTTCTTGGGTATTTCTCTTTTTATTGCTAAATAATGACCCCCTTTATTCTTCTTAATTGTGGGAGGATGCTAAAATTTAATTTTAATTTATATGAATTTTGCCAATTTTTATTTTTTAACCTTGTATTTGCCTACTACATTATTTTATTTTTGACCATTCTTTAGGCTTTTGTTCACATATATCACTCACACATACTATACAGCTGATATGTATAGCATATAGATGGCATTTCAAATATGGACCAATAAATATTTTGTTTTTCTAATTGCTCATTTTTACAATCTTAATTAGATTTCTCATCTTTTATTTATTTTTTTGAAAGATTTTATTTATTCATGAGAGACAAAGAGAGAGAGAGGCAGAGACATAGGCAGAGGGACAAGCAGGCTTCATGTAGGAAGTCCAATGTGGGACTCGATCCCAGGACCCCAGGATCATGCCCTGAGCCGAAGGCAGATGGTCTACCACAGAGCCACCCAGGTGCCCCAGATTTCTCATCTTTTAGTGCTTACCTTCATTTTTAGTATATACAGACTTTTTAAAATCTACACTATCCATTACTTCTAATTTTTCCTTAGCCATTACAAGAAAACACTGCCACTGTTTTTTAAACTAAATTTCTCTCAAATGTTACTTTTTGTAAACATTTTTTAACTCTTTAAAACTTCATCTCTTTACAAAATTAATGTTTGAGGTCTTTACTATTGTCGTTGTTGTTGTTTTTAAGTGGGGAATAGATCATTAAATTTAGCCAGCAAATTTTTGTTTACAATTCCATTATTTCTTGTATTACATCATTTCTTTATTCTTCCTCACTTTTTCTCATTGAAAATACATCTTTAGCAGATTTTTTTTGTCTGTTTGGGTTTTTCTTTGTTTGTTTTTAGACAGAGCTTATTGGTTTCCATATCTAAATATTTGACAATGTTTTAATTTTGCTCTCACTCTAGATAGGCATAAAACTCTAGGTTCACACTAATTTATCTCAACATTTTAAAGTTATTATTCCTTAGTTTTCTGGCATCCATCTAAAAATTCCAGTTATTTAACTGTTGTTTCTTTGTATGAAGTTAGTATTTTTTTCTCCTGATTATATTGAAAGATTCTATCTTTATCCTTAATTTCTGTAGGATCATTTCAAGGAGTCTAAAGGTGAGTTTTGTCTTATTTTTGCTCTTCATTCTTGGTTCTTTGTTCCTGGTTTGGATCTGAAGACTAACTGTCTTTCCTTAGTTTTAGAAAATCATCTGAAATCACCTTTCAACAATTTTGTTTCTGCTGTTCTCACCTATCAAAAGGACATTACTATGAATATTTGAAACTTAATGAAAGATCACCTTTTAATGAAACAAAAAATCCTAGAAGCAGTACAAAAATGACAGGAAAATATGGTAAAACAATGGAAGAGGTAAAAAAATAGATGCATAGCTCAGGAAAGAAGCTAAAGTGACATAAATAGAAAGCCACACAGAAGCACAACAAAGGAAAATAAATATATTTGAGAAAAGAGTAAGGTACATGGAAGTAAGGGCCAGGAAAAATAAAATGGATATGAAACAAAGTTTTTCTAATTGGCCATTTAACTAAGGGCCCACTAACATAACACCTAGATGTCTGGGTCACTGCCATTTGTTCTAGTTATAAAGCTACAGGTCTGGAATTTCGTTTCCTTAGGACTTATTGCCTAAGGAATGAAGAGACATAGGTTAGAATTGAATTCATGTCTAACTAAGTATGCTCTGCTACACTCTCATCTTATCCTATATCCTATAATCCTGAGACTGATTGATAAACTGTATCTGGTTTAGATGAGATGGTTCCTAGTATACAGGCAAACTAGTTTTTATGCATATCTTTGTGTATATAAGTTTGAGTTTACGGGGGCCAGATGAACTAATTTAAGGTGTAGTATTACTGAACCTCACTCATTCAAAATTACCTTGATACTAAGTATCAACTGGTGCTAAATTTTATTCTTAGGTGAATGGGTGAAAATCAAAAGTACACATTTCTTCCTGTTCATATTGTTGCTGAACTATCTGTAATATATCATTATTCACTTAATTCTTCTATATCCTTTAAAGAATCAAATCATGCTCGATTTATCCAAATAATGTCTGTATCTGGTCTTTCCATCAATCTGAGATCAACTTAGACTTTATTGCTGTAAAAGATTGAAAGTGAAAATGATAGCTGTGGGGGCATCTGGGTGGCTCAATCAGTTAAGCATTGAACTCGATTTCAGCCCAGGTTATGATCTCAGAGTTGTGAGATTGAGCATGTCAGGCTTCGGCTCAGTGGGGAGTCTGCTTAAGACTCTCTCTGCCCCTCTCCACCTGATCTCTCTCTCTCTCTCTCTCTCCCTCTCAATCTCTCTCTCTCCTTCTAAAATAAATAAATAAATCTTAAAAAAGAAAAAAAGAAAATGATATCTATGGAGAACAGACAAGTCCTAAGCATATTTAATTGGTATCCCTGAAGAAGATTATCAAAATTATTTGACTTTTAAAATATTAAGAAAAATTTCCAGGGACACCTGGGTAGCTCAGTCAGTTAACTGGCTGACTCTCTATTCTGGCTCAGTTCATGATTTCAGGGTCCTAGGTCAAGCCCCACATCAGGCTCCACACTCAGTGGGGAGTCTGTTTGAGGATTCTCTTTCCCTCTCCCTCTTCCCCTCCCCTCACTCGCACACTCACATGTTCTTTCTCTCTGTAAAATAAATCCTTTTTTTAAAAGAAAACTTTCCAAATATAAGAAAAGATTGAACCAACTGATTGAAATCACTCACCATTATTCTAAGACAAATGTGAAAGGAAATCAATACCAAGATATATCTTGTTAAAGTTACTGAACGTTGAAATAAAGAGAGAGAGAGAGAGAGAGAGAGGACATAGAAATCAAGGTTAAAAATACGTAAAAAGATGACAGAAGGAAAATCAATCTGGCTTCAGACTTCTTCATAGAAATATTCAGTGCTAAAAATTAGTGAACATCTACAAAACCTACAAGAAAAGAAGTGATAAAATAATGCTATGGCCAGCCAAGATGTGGTACAAGTATAAAGGTGAAAAATGACAAGTTTTAAAAGTGCAAAAACTCTGATATTATCTTTTTCATGGGCCTTTCATAAATAAATGACTATAAAATCCTTTAAGTCAATGCAATTATAGTAAAAGGAGTGGAAGAAAGCATTAAATACATTTAAATGTAATATTAAGACTTCTAAAAATAGTAGCTTACAGATTCAGAACAGTCTGAAATATAAACTAATATCACTGAGGAAGAGACTCTAAAATGTAGAATAAGTATTCAAATCTCTTCATCTCTTCAATCTCTTTAAAATCTTAGATTAGTCAATGGACATTTGGGCTCTTTCCATAATTTGGCTATTGTTGATGATGCTGCTCTACACATCGGGGTGCATGTGTCCCTTTGAATCAGTGTTTTTGTATCCTTTGGGTAAATACTTAGTAGTACAATTGCAGAGTTGCAGTATGGTTGTATTTTCAACTTTTAGAGGAACCTCCATACTGTTTTCTAGAGTGGCTGTACCATTTTGCATTCCCATCAACAATGTTAAGAGGGTTCTCCTTTCTCTGTCCTCACCAACATATGTTGTTTCCTGTATTGTTCATTTTAGCCATTCTGACAGGTGTGAGGTGATATCTCATTATAGTTTTGATTTCTATTTCCCTGATGATGAGTAATGTTGAGCATTTCTCATGTATCAGCCATCTGGATGTCTTCTTTGAAAAAATGTCTATTCATGTCTTCTGCCTATTTCTTAACTAATTTATGTGTTGAATGAATAGAAGCTGTAGTATATGTATACAATGGAATATCACTCAGCCATCAAAAAGAATGAAATTTTGCCATTTGGAATGATGTGGAAAGAGCTAGAGTGTATTATGCTAAGCAAAACAAGTCAGAAAAAGACAAACACTATATGATTTTACTCATATGTAGAATCAAAGAAATGAAACAGATTAACATAGAGGAAAATAAAAAGAGAGAGGCAAACCATAAAACAGGCTCTTAACTAGAGAAAACAAATTAAGGGTTGCTGGAGGGAGGTGAGTGGAGAATGGGCTAAATGAGGGATAGGGATTAAGGAGGGCACTTGTGATGAGCACTAGGTGTTATATGTGAGCAATGAATCACTAAATTCTACTCCTGAAACTAATATACTATATGTTAATTAACTGGAATGTAATAAAAACTTGAAACAAAAAAAATAAAATAATAAAATAAAAGCTGAGATTACTTTTTAAAATGATAAATCAAGTAATAGAAGTTTAATGTAAGCAGTAGCAAACACCATTCTTATCCTTATCTGAATTTGTTTGTATGAGGGATCCCTTTATCTTAGGGAATATAGGGTTCTAATCCAGCTAGAGGGGACATTGAGCTTAATCTAAAATGGTTATGACATTAATTGTCTAGAAGAGCCATACAGCCAGTTCTGCCCAATGATTATAAGCAGAAATCTGTTGGATGAAACTTCCAGGAAAAATTTTACTATCCTGATTTTAAGATAAAGAACAATTCAGAATTTGCAATTGCCCCCTTCTTCTTCCTCCTTTTGGCTTGACTAGATAAATGGTAGCTGGAGCTGCAGTACAATCCCTGTGACCACAAGGCAGCAAGAATGAGGGAAAAGATGAGAAAATTTTCAGATTAGTCCTGACACTGTGAAGCCACTAAAGCAACAATGAGCAGCTTCTTGCCCACAGATGTTCTACTATATGAGACAAATAAACCTTGATTGATTGATTGATTGATTGATTTTTGGCCAAAAGCATTAAGCCATTATAGTGAGGCATTTTTCATGCAAAAGATGGCATTGAACAAAAGGCCATATTTTCAATCCATATTAAAAATAAGTAAATATCTACTTTATAACACTCAAAAAAGAATACTAAATTAATTACAAACATAAAAAACAAAATTTAGAAATTATTAGAAGAAAATAAATATTATATTATACCCTAGAATGTAAATTATTTTTATAGCCCTGGACAGACACCATAAACAAAGTTGACATAAACATAAAATAAACAAAGTCACAGACTAGGAAAGATTCTATAATATATACCAGATAAAGAATTGGTATCAAGAGTATTTATTTATTTATTTATTTATATATATATATATATATATATGTATATATATACACATATATATACACAAACTATTATATTATCCTTTCTAATTATGTGTTTATAAATATATATAATATACATATACAGATATAAATGTGTATAACATTTTTCTCAATTTTAACAAAGTTAAAAATAAAATATGCTAAGCAGATCTTAAACTGTTTTCTCTCAAGCTCAAACTTGAGAAGGATGCTGGTTTACAAATATATAAATCAACTCCAGTGAAGCAAGGAATAAGGAGCAAAGACTCATCTCTAAACTTTAGTGGGATTATTTTCAAAAGGATGAAAAAAATTAAGGTTAAAGATGTTTATGCAATTAATACTGTCTTATGTGCTTGTGTGTTTGTGAAAATGTCTCATGCTATGTTGAAAAAAATACATAAGCTATAAAAAAAAAAAAGAATATGAATTCAGAGTCAGTGCTACTCCTTATTAGCTATGTAATCTTGGGTAAACAGGGTAACTTCTCCAAACTTCTGTTCTCCATCTTTGAAGTAGGTGGAATGGCACCTAACTCATTTGTTTGCTTTATTTAGCAAATTTATTACATAGTATGCCTGGTACAGAATATAACAAATATTCATCCTATTTTCTTCCTATACTTGTACAAACTGTTATTTTAAATAATTTTTAATTTATGATCTCCATGTGTTACTTTCACTTTTTAAATCAGTTTTTGTTTAAACTTTAGGTAGTTAACATATAGTGCAATATTGGTTTCTGAAGTAGAATTAACTGATTCCTCACTTACATACAATACCCAGGGCTCATCACAAGTGCTGTCCTTAATCCTTATCACCCACCTACCCCATTCCCCCACCCACCTCCCTCCATCAAATCTCAGTTTGTTCTCTGTCGTTGAGTCTCTTATGGCTTGTTTCTAAATGTTACACACACATAAATAAATAATAAAATAAAATACTCAAAATGAAAACCAAATATTTTAATGTATAAATGCAACTTTTCAAGTTTAAAATCATACAGTTAGGGCAGCCCGGGGGACTCAGCGGTTTAGCGCCGCCTTCAACCCAGGGCATGATCCTGGAGACCTGGGATCAAGTCCCACGACGGGCTCCCTGCATGGAGCCTGCTTCTCCCTCTGCTTGTGTCTCGTCTCTCTTTCTTTCCGTGTCTCTCATGAATAAATAAATAAAATCTTTTAAAAAATAAAAAGTAAAAATAAAATTATACAGTCAACCTCATTTGTAAATATTTGAATAACATTAATTCAAAACCTCCTTGATTTTAACAGGTGATTTTTAAATGTTTACTACATCTATAAATAGAATAAGGCATACAAGTTGAACTTAAAAACACAAGAAATATTATGTATTTTTTAAAACCTGTAACGTATATCAAACATTAATTTTAAAACAAAACAAACAAAACAGATGAGTCGTTGAATTTTCTATATTTAAAAAAAATTTTGAGTATAGTTGACACCCAATGTTATAGACTTCATGTCAACTATATGACATAGTTGACTAAAGCCAGATTATTAATTTTGAAATTCAGTAATGGAAGTGTAGTTCAAGAACTGTTAAAATATTTCAGGCAAGATTTCTCAAAAAACAGTCAACTCACAAGAGTAACAGTGTACTAGCAGTGTAGATAATTTCTCATAATGTACAGGCAATCTTCATTCCATCTTGCTATAGATTATCTAAATGTTAACTTTTTGTTTTCTTCATACTGAAAATTTTCTTTTTCCTGTACTTTTCTGTTTAGCCATATTTGGATAAATTAATTATTCTGTCAAATTACACAGCCAATCATAATAAAATTTTAGGAAATCTGCTCATGTTGAGCTCCTTTTATTTGATTTATTTAAATTCATTTCAAGATGAAAAATAAGTTTTCTTTTTATCTATCCCTGGACTGGTAAATAATGACAAAACTAATACCAGCAATATTTTACACAGTTCTTACTAGATTTTACTGACAATAGCCTTACAAGTTAAACTACTAAAAAGGAATTTGGGATGATCAACAAGTTCTCTTTCTTCTCAACTTCCACGTTAAATGAAAACCAATTAATATCATTTTGACCATCTTTACCTCTTCCTTACCATCCAAACAGCTACACCTTAATCTGAGCCTCATCCTTTCTTTCCAAAACAATGCTAGTCCCCTAGGACTCTCCCTCCACAAGACACTCTCACATTTTTAAAAGGCACAGCTAATAACATGATTCTCTAGTTTTAAAATCTGACTTTAACTTTGTGGTTTGTGTATGTATTTAGAATTTTGGCAATGTTGTGTTTATATAGATAAGTTTAAAACCAGAAGTTTCAGTTTTGCATCATGTTATTCATTTCAGATAGGTGTAAAGAATGTGGGGGAAAAGAAAGACATCCTTTGGCACTCTGGATGGAAATGGGACTTCTTCATGGAAAAAGGAAATGAAATAACAATGATATGTCTTTCTAATTGAATTTCTTTTTTTTTTAATTTTTTAAGATTTTATTTATTTATTTCTGAGAGCGAGAGAGCACACGCATGAGCAGTGGGGAGGGGCAAAGGGAGAGGGAGAAGCAGACTCCTCACTGAGCAGGGAGCCCAAAAAGGGGCTCAATCCCATGACCTGAACCAAAGGCAGACATTTAACTGACTGAGCCACCCAGGTGCCCCTCAAATTGAATTTCTGACTTAAGTACTATATCGGTTACAATCATTAGAACAGGACAATTATCATTTTAGAACCACATAAATTTATTTTTATGAAACTAAAATTTTTGGAAACATACCATGTGGTATTTTCAAGAGAAGTCTCTAAGCTGCTTCTTCATAAACATGGTTTGGTGGGCTTACATTACACAATAAGCAACAAAAGATAAAGTCCTTTTACAAGCAGAAGAGTCACATGTCTTTTTCATTGATTTTGTCACTTCATCACGCACAGCAAATCTATGTCAACATGAGTGGGAAATCTCAGAGGGAAAAAATGTACAAGTCAAGGCCATGAAAGCAGATGATATACTTAGGAAACTGTTGTGGGCATAATGAGAGGGCTTGTCTTTCAGAATAGGAGTCACAACACTGTGTCCAAAGAGATGTTAAAGACTTTTATTAATTTAATACAGTTGTCTCTCAATTCAATATGAATGAATTTTTTAAGAAAGAAAAGAAATACAGCTATGTGTGGTAGCCCTACTAACTGGGCATCATTAGTTCGCTTAAGTATTACTCGTTTCTTACTGTACTAGTTTCCTAGGGCTGCTGTAACAAAGTACCACAAACAGAGCAGCATAAACACCAGAAATCTATTATCTCACGGTTCTGGAGACTTGAAGTCTGAGATCAGGGTGTTTCAGGACCATATTCCCTCTGAATATGCTAGGGAAAGGATCTGTTTCAGGCCTCTCTTCTAGCATCTGTGTGTTTCTGTGTCCAAATTTTCCCTTTGTCTAAAGACATTGGTCATATTGGTTCAGGGGCCCACCTACTCCAGCATGCTAATTATATCTGCAATGACCCTATTCCCAAGTAAAACCATGTTGTGATACATATGTAGGGGTTCACAATTGAGCCCTTAACACTTACTAAGACTTGGTATTTCCATCACCCTTAAGCATTAGGGATTATGTGGGGAATCATTCTCCATTCATTATTTTTGAGAGATTTTCCTCTGTTAGAAACAACACAAAGAAAATGAAAACATGGTCTTCTTGTTAAAAGAGCTTGCAATTGTGGAAGGGAGATATACTGTGGATATATGAAGAGATGTCTAATAATATAAGACAGCAAATGATGTGGTGAAATGAATACTGCTATGAACAAGGAATAATGGAGGTCTGGAAGGCTTTTACAAAGATGTTCAAGCTGTATGAAAAAGTTGTACAGTGAACAGAAATTTATGCACAAAAACGTGGAAGTCGTGACTTATACAAGCACAGACACACCTGTCCACACAATCAGATTTTTTTAAAGGGGAAAGTGGGTGCAAGGCTGAACTCATTTGGAGAGATCCTTGTTTGCTAAGCTAAAGAGTGGATTTTGTCACATAAACAGGATTTTGTCACATAAACAATGGGAAGCCTTAGAGGTGTTTAAGTAACATTCTAAAATGATACTTCAGGAAAATTAATTAAGGCAGCATTGCAAATGACTAAAAGAAGGAGCCATGGAAATAACTTACATTAAGCCTCGTTAGAGAATAAACCAAAGGATGGACACTTTTCTTTCACATATGTGAAATCCCCATCCCTCTTCTGAAAGAATTCATTTTGCCAGTCCTCTTCCTTCCCTGACACTTCATCAATTATGAAGCAATGGAAGCCTGGAAAATCTGCAGGAGTGGACTTACGGCTGTACCTGATTATGGTCTGCTGGATCATCATGAAACAGAATGACATGATAATTTGAAAGCCCAGCCTCCAAAAAAAAAGGGGGGGGATCACAATTTCCCAAATCTACCAAAATAACTTGCAGTCACAAGACGGGAAGTGAGTTCATATTTCTGAAATATTGTAAATATTATCAGAAGGTAGTTATGAGCAGGCTCATACTGAAACTTGTTAAGAGAAGAAGGTCATTGTTATTCCGGACTGCATATGCAAAGGAAGAAAATTGTTATGGAACAGAGGAAGAGTCCCCTCTTTGTGATTCAGGAGAGACTGGAGCAGGAATATGCATTCAGTTTGGGGATCTCATTATAAGAAAAAGAGAGACTGACGGCAGGAAGTTCAGAAGAAATCAACAGGAATAATTAAGGAACCAGAGGTACTTACTCTAGAGGAAATATTAAAAGAATAAATAATATACACGCAGTTGGCTAACTAAGGGAAACAGGAGAATTGTCTACAAATACCTAATGTGTGTAAACAATGAAAACTGAAAGTCGATATAAAGCCTAGAGCAAGAAGGTAAAATTAAAAAGAAGGCAACTATATAAAAAAGAAAATTCTAGCAGAGTACAGGAGAAAGCAAGGCAAAATCTGTACAATAGTTGGTCTCACTTTTCTCAGGATATTAAAAACAAACTAGCTAAATAATATGTGTGTTCTGTGAGGTCAATTATCCATATAATAAGTAAATAAATAAATAAGTAAATAGTGGTAGTTTTTTCCCCTTTTTTAAAAAACCGAATCTTTCTTACTATCTGGTCACTAATAGAACAATGTTATAGGAAAAGGGGTTCTCTTTTTTTTTTTTTTTTTGGCTTAATCAGAAAATAAAAATGCAATTTAGGCACTTGAAGTATCTGAAGATAGAACGTCATGTCTAGAAGTTAGAAGACTCCAGCTGATTTTGTCTTATCTGGGACAAAGTCTACTTTCCTGCAAATGGAGGAGATGAGCAGAATATTTGTGTTGTTTTATCCTTTTTCATTACCACTCTTCCCTTGGAAGCAAGGGCATTTTTTTAGGAGGGCTACACAGCTGCTCCTGACCTTCTCGCAGGCCTCTCTTCTCACTTGGAAATGTTGGATAAAACTATCACCACCAAATCACACTCCCACACCTCCTTCTTGCATTTACTTAAACTGGAGTTTCTTTCATAATCTAGCCAATTTGAGGGCTCCCACCAGTACCTCTCGAGCACGGAGCAAGACGACCAAGGGGAGGCTGGCATCACTAGGAACATGATACCTCTGCCCATTATCCCCAGTGCCCAGCACAGTGCTGGTTTCAGATCTCAGAAAATATTGGCAAGTTAAATAACTATGCTGGGATCCCAATCCTTTCTGAGGAAACGAGTCCTAACCCTCCCTCTCTCATACTCTGAAAATGACAAAAGAGTTTACGATGACTTTGTGATCATTGTTATGCATTTGTCTTCTTGTTTGTTTCCCTTTTTTTCTGGAGCCTGACCACTATTTCCTTGCTACTCCAAGCAGAATATTTCATTCAAAATAACGTTCAGGAAAAGCACTATCGCTCGTCTCTGTTTTTATACAAAAGTATAGATTGAACATTTACCCTCCTATCACACTTCACTATGCTCAACGTTGGTTAAATGGAGTGTTCTGGAACTGGGGGTATATTCTGAGGTTGAATCTGCTGCTTTGTTTCTATGTTTCATTTTGGGTTTCGTGTAAATAGGATCCACTCCTGCTTGACCTGTGTCATCAGAGATGCTTCACTTTTCCAAAGGAAGTCCCATTCAGGAAGGCAAATAGAAATGCCTTCAGAAGACCAATGCAGACTGAAGTATCTGCAAGATTTAGTGACCACTTCTTTGTAGAAGGACACAACCATGGGAAACTGCCTCCCCACCCATCACCGTTCAGGGAGCAGCTGGTGTCCACTATTTTCAATTTTGATAAAGTTCCTCCTGTAACCCCAGTAGTCTGGCATCTTTTCTTTTCAAAATAACACCTTCATTAAACACCTACTAAAGGCTTAACACTTTTATAAAAAATAACTTGAGCCTGTCTGAATTTCATAAACTTTCTATATAAAAGCCCTTTAAACCTCAGCTCATTACACAAAACCAACTGACAAATATTCTGTACTTTTATACTTCAGCCAGTAAAAATTACTGCTTATTCCCTGGCCTACACTAATATAAAATTAATTCTATTAAAAACTTAAATATAAAAACACATATTCTTGTAACTTAAACTTTTATTGCTATGTAAGTTCCCTTCCACTTAAATTTTAAGAAAGCAACAGTGAGATCAGGTGGGTAGTAAATTGACCACAAGCCTATATCCCATGAATGTGAAGACATATGGTGTTACTTGGAGCTGGAGAGTGAATGTTCTCCTGGTCTAGCACAGTTCATGAAGTGAAGTGTAAAATAGGACACAAGTGACTTGGGTACAGTCATTTAGCATCTGTTCCAGTCATGTTAATTCAGGTTGGACATCATATGAAGGCAGGAACATAACATGATGCAGAAACACTTTAAAAAACATAATTGCCAGCTTAATAGCTTGGCAAGAAATGAATGCTTAACCTTTGCAGGCATGATACCGGGTTCGTTTTAAGAGTAAGAGCTTCCATTCCCCTGAAACCATGAAAACATGCCATGAAACAAAGGTGTCCTTCACTCTAGTAAAGGTAGTGGTGATGACTGATCAGTCATTAATTTATTCAGTCAGTCTTTAAATCTCAGCTCAAATATGAGCCCCACCATAAAGAATGACTAACAGTTATAAACGGATATATATTAGAAGCAGAGACAATAGCAAGTATGAATGACTTCCCGGAATCAAAAGTAGGAAAATTCAATAAATGGGGTATTGGTTTCTTACTAGAAAAGTACATGAGACAGTATGTGGAATAAAAACAAATTGTGTGATACGAGGCATCTTGACTAAGGTCTTGAAGAATAGCATATATTTTAGCCAACCCTTTATATCTTGAATTTTCTTCCATATTGTTTTGCCTGGATGGGGGAAATAGACTATACTTTCTCCACTTTATGGTGTTCTGAGGCTACCATCAAAGTTTCCATTGAATTATTTTATTTTTTTAAGATTTTATTTATTCATCTGAGAGGGAGAGCAGAGAGAGAAAGAGAGCAAGAGCATGAGCAAGGGTAAGAGGCAGAGGAAGAGGGACAAGCAGATGGAGCCCAATGTGGGGCTTAAACCAGTAGGATCATGACCTGAGCCAAAGGCAGACACTTAACCAACTGAGCCACCCAGGTGTCCCTCAATTGAATTATTTTAATGTAACAAATGTAGCAAACAACAACAGTCAATACGCTATGTTCATTAGCATCAGGCTCAATGGAAATTCAATAGTGTCATAACACCATATTAGAGAACAATTGCTAAATATGTGAAATGGAAACCTTACATAATTTCTATACAGAGCTTAACAATAGGAAGGCAGCATGATATAAGGGACAGAACAACTAAGTCAGGAACTATGGCTTCTACACATGGACATTACTGAATTACACATGAGTCAGTCACATGAGCTTCAGTTTCTTTAATTTCTGTAAAATTAGTGAGGTGGACCAGATGGTCTCTCAAGATCCTTTCCAACTCTACAGTCTATTTTCAATTTGTGATCTATTATCATTAACAACAACAACAAAAAAAAACTAATGGGTTTTCATTTCTAAATAAAGTTGATATTACTTAATAAACTTTAGTTTGCCCTAAACTATACATACTGTTAATGAATCTCCATTAGGACTAATACCATCTATTTCCAAGATAGCTTGTTGAGAAGCAGCCTAAGGATAGAAAATAGAATGTTTCTCTGATTCATGCTTCTGAGTACTTTGGAAATAAGACACAATTTTAGCCTCACAGGCACACCTTGGAGATACTGAGGGCTTGTTTCAGACAACTACAACAAAACAAATATCAACATGATGCAAGTCAGATGAGTTTTTTGGTTTCTCGGTGCATATAAAAGTCATGTTTACATTGTACAGTCGTGGTCTATTAAGTGTGCAATAGCATTGTGTCTAAAAAAAATGTATATACCTTAATTAAAAAACTACTTCAGGGGTGCCTGGGTGGCTCAGTCAGTTAAGTGAACAGCTCTTGATTTTGGCTCAGGTCATGATCTCAGGGTTGTGATATCAAGCCCCACATCAGGTTCCATGGAGCCTGCTTGAGAGTCCTTCTCTCCTCCTGCCCCTACCCCACACCCCAGCTCGTGTTCTCTTTCTCTCTCTCAAAACAAAAACAAAGGCAAAAAACACTGCTTTATTTCTAAAAAATGCTAGTCGTCATCTGAGCTTTCAGCAAGCTGTAACCTTTTTGTTGGAGGACAGCCTTGCCTCAGTGTTGATGGCTACACACTGATCAGGATGGTAGTTGCTGAAGGTTGGGGTGGCTGTGGACAATTTCTTAAAATAAGACAACCATGAAGTTGACCACCGCATCAATTGACTGTTCCATTCCTGAGCAATTTCTCTGTGGCATGCAAGGCTATTTTATAGCATTTTACCCACAGTGGAGCTTCTTTTTAAATTGGAGTCAATCCTTTCAAATCCTGCTGCTGCTTTATCAACTAGGTTTATGTAAGATTCTAAATCCTTTGTTGTCATTTCAATGACCTTTACAGCATCTTTATCAGTAGATTCCATCTAAAAACACTACTTTCTTTGCTCATCCAAAAGAAGTAACTCCTCATCTGTTCAAGTTTTATGAGATTATTCAGGATCTACATCTAACTCTAGTTCCTTGCTATTTCCACCATATCTGCAATTACTTCCTCCACTGAGTCTTGAACCCTTCAAAGTCATCCATGAGGGTTGGAATTAACTTCTTCCAAACTCCTGCTAATGTTGATATTATGATTTCTTCCCATGAATGACAAATGTTCTCAATGGCACCTAAAATGGTGAATCCTTTCCAGCAGGTTTTCAATTTTCTTTTTTCGGATCCATCAGAGGAATCACTATCTATTGTAGCTAAGCGTTATGAAATGTATTTCTTAAATAATAAGACTTAAACATCAAAATCACCCCTTGATCTATGGGCTGCGGAATGCATGTTGTGTTAACACACATGAAAACCACATTGATTCTGTTGCACATCTCCAGCAGGTCTCTTGGGTGACTATGTACATTGTCAGTGAGCAATTATATTTTGAAAGAAACCTTTTTTCTGAGCAGCAGGTCTCAACAGTGGCTTAAAATTTTCAGTAAATCATGTTGTAAACAGATGAGCTGTCATTCAGGCTTCATTCCATTTAAAGAGCATAGGCAGCGTAAATTTGGCATAATTTTTCAGGACCCTAGGATTTTCAGAATGGTAAATGAACATTGGTTTCAACTCTAAGTCATCAGTTGCATTAGCCCTAAAAAGAGTTAACCTGTCCTTTGAAGCTTTTCAAGCCAGGCATTTACTTTTCCTCTCTAGCTATGAGAGTCCTACATGGCATCTTCTTCCAATAGACAATTGTTTCGTGTGCATTGGAAATCTGATGTTTAGTGTGCCACTTTCATAATATCTTAGCTAGATCTTCTGGACAACTTGCTATAGCTTCTTGTTCCTTCACTTTGCACTCACGTTATGGAGACAGCTTCTCCCCGTGAGCTTTGTGAACTGACCACTGTTAGCTTCCATCTTTCCTTCTGGAGCTTCTTCACCTCCCTCAGACTTCAGAGAATGAAAGAGAGTTAGGGCTTTGGCTTAAGGAAATGTGGTTGGTTTACCTTCTTACCCAGACCAGTCAAACTTTCTCCATATCAGCAATAAGGCTGTTTTGCTTTCTAATCATTCAAGTGTTCACTGGAGTAGCACTTTTAATTTCCTTCAAGAATTTTCCTTTGATTCACAACTTGGCTAACTGGTGCAAGATTCCTAGCTTTTGGACTGTCTCAGCTTTTGACATGCCTTCCCCAGTAAGATTACTCATTTCTAGTTTTTAATTTAAAGTGAGAGATGTGTGAATCTTTCTTTCACTTAAATGGTTAAAAGCATGGCAGGGTTTTTATTAACTGGCTTCATTTCAATATTGTTGTGTCTCAGTGACTAGGGAGGTTCCAAGAGAGGAAGAAATGGGTGAACAGCTGGTCAGTGGAGCAGTTAGAAAACACACAACCTTTATCAATTAAGTTCATCATATTACTTAATATGGGCATTGTTTGTGGTGCCCCAAAACAATTACAATGGTAACATCAAAGGTCAACGTTCACAGATCACCATAACAAATAAAATAATAATGAGAAAGGTTAAAATATTGCAAGAATTGCCAAAAGGTAACTCAGAGATAGGAAGTAAGCAAATGCTGCTGGAGAAATGATAGACTTCCTAGAAACATGGTTGCCCCAAACCTTCAGTTTGTAAAAGACGCAATATGCACAAAGCACAATAAAACGAAGTATTGCCTGTATCAATTTTTTATTAATTTTTCTGAGTGCCTACTATATGCTAGATAATATGCTAGTTATTGGAAAATAAAGCAAGGTACAAAAATGCTTTGCAATCATGTTTGCTGTCGCTAGTATTCCCATGTCTTTTTCTTTTAAGATTTATTTATTTATTTGAGAGAGAGAGTGCAAGTGGAGGGAGAGGCAGAGGGAGAGAGAGAGAGACAATGAAGCAGACTCCTTGCTTAATGCAGAGCCTGATACGGGGTTCAATTTCACAACTCTGAGATCATGACCTGAGCCAAAATCAAGAGTCAGACACTTAACCAACTGGGCCACCCAAGTGCCCCTATTATTCCCATATCTTATTAAGCTTTTCTAGATTCTTTTTCTCATAATAATATTTCCAAAGCCCATTTTTCAACCAAAATTTTAAAAACTTAGTGAATTTTTCAAATTGCAACACAGAGAATTTTCTCAAAAAACTAAAAGGCTTCAAAAAAGAAAAATAAGAAAATATAAAACAGAATACATGTACTCATTATTTTGAAATCAAATAATTACTCTGAAGTTATTTCTATACAATGTTGTTATAACTTAAAGAAAAAACAGAACTGTTTAGCTAACTATTGTTATATAACGCAGCAGGTAATATGTCAAGTTTATCCTTTCAGTTTTTTAGCACATCCTAATAGGTAACATCTATGCATAAACCAAATTATCATAGTGGGTTTGAATAATTTCTAGTTGTGAAAAAATGAAAAAGCATAAAGTAAATGTATATTAAAATGAAGCAGCTTTTAGTGCTTCATTTTAGTGCATATATTTTTTAAATCATTTGTTTGTAATACTCCATAGTATTTATTAGTGCATATTTTTTTTAAATAGTGCATATTTTTTTAAAATCATTTGTTTGTAATACTCCAGAAAACACTTCAGATAGATTTCCAACTTCAATATGTCCTGACCCATGCCCGTAACCAGCACTCCAGCCAAACATAAAAAATAATTTTCTTTCATCCACAACCTGGCTCAATAGCCTTTCTCCACCTCAACTCGTTTCTCAAGCCATTTCTATCTCCAAATAGTACAATCTTGTCCTGAAACACAGTTAACAGCACACATGACACGTAGATAGTAAGCACTTTGGTAGATTATATTACTGTTCCTAATATTATTGTTCCTAATTTTTCAGGCCATCTCTCCTGTAAGAAGATCATACATCCCCTGCTCATTGACTTGTAGGGCTTTCCTGAGGGAGAAATTATATCCTCAAAAACACCCCACATATTGCTTCACACATGCTAAGTACTCAGTAATGGTTGTTAGAGCAACATAAGTTGTTGGAGAAAATGAGAAAGAAATTAGGATATAAATATATATAATGATCTTCCATAAAAAGGAAATTAGAGTCTCACAGTTATTTAGTAGACCTTACTCTTTGAAAAGAAAAATCATTTTCAGTTTTCTTGGAAATCAGTAATTCTCCTCAATCAGAAACTAACTAGATTGAAATATCCCTTGAGAACCAAGCATTTCTCAATACACAATGATCAGCATGAATAAATATTTCCTGAATTGAAAGCATGAAATATTTTTGATAGCATGAAATATCTGTAATGAAATATTGAGACTGTATTCATCAAATTCATAGAAACTGGAATCAATTAATATTTTGATGTACATGTAATCATGGATATAATAAAGCAACTGAATATTTTTACAGAAAAAGGGAAGCAAATAACATACCTTGAATACCTACTGTGAGTTAAATAAGAGTAACCCTAATAACAGGAATAGTGATGAGGATAATAGGTAACCTACAGTAACTTCTATATGCCAGACACGATTCTAAGCCTTGTATACATATTAACTCCTTTAATTTCCCCCAATAACTTGATGAGGAAAGTACTATCATCATCTTTTATGTCATTATATTTTATGAATCAGGAACCTGAGAATTAGTGGGTTCAAGAAATGTACCGTCAGTTGCTTACTGCGTGTCAGAGACATGCCAAGCACTCTATACACTTAACCATGCCTTATTCTCATAACTACCCATTGAGGTAGGAACCATTTCACTAAGCAAAAGCAGAGATTTTGCAAGGTTAAGTCATTTGCCAAAGGTCGCAAGCTAGTAATAGAGCCAGGATTTGAATCAGATTTGCTTGATTTCAGAGAATGAGCTCTCAGTCACTACCCCATTCGGAAGAACCGCACACATAGACACACAGAAACACACATGTCCACACATATACACAGGAGCATGCATAGAATACTAAATTGTGAGTTACACCAAACTTGGAGTGATATAAAGTGTGTTGAATGATAGTTTCAATTCAAAACGATTTCCACAGACAGGAAAAAAACGTAGACTTTTATAAGAAGAAGTTGAGCAGCAATAGATATTATGTCCCATATTTCAATCCAGTGGACCATCAGCACAAATAAAATATAAGAAACATAACTATTTGTGATTACATGTATGATAATAACAAGGGTTTAGGGGATTTGTACTTAATGACATCACAGGAGCCAATACTGTAGATTGGCCATCAAGTGTCAGATTGATCTGAAATGCTTCACTATGAATTATGGACCTCTCTACTCTGCATTGATCAGACCACCTGAAACAGTAATCAGTGATGAAGGGCCTGGGAACTTGTAACCTGGAGAACAGAAGAAGATGTGATAATTGTCTGTAAACATAGTAGGACTATATCAGGGAGGAAGACCATAATTGGCTGAATAGAAACCTCAATGGAAGAACAAGGTATGGTAATTAAAGAAGATGGATTTGGGGCTCAATCTAAGAGTCAAAGACATGTAAACATGGAAGTGACTGATTGTCTTGACAAGAACACCGTCCTTCAAGAAGTGGCTGGAGTTCAGCACGTTGGAGATACTGTCCAGTAAATTCAAGCATGCGTCACGAGGTCCTATTCAATGTCTCTTCCAAACCTCACTTTCTATGATTCCATAGAGTCTCATGGAAGTAGAAGAAAAGCAAAATAAACCTGCAAGTTTGAGTAAAATTCAAGCTGACAATGGAACTAAGGCGACATATTATTTAATGTAATCCCTCCGTCTCTCCCACCAATTCTGGACTAGCTTGGCCTCCACATACATTTCAGAAAGTAAAAGAACAAGAAGCCTCTATTTGTTTTCCAACAAACAAGCCTCCCTTATTTTCCCACTGCCATATGTTGGAAACAAACTTTAAAATGATGCACATTTCAACACACTCCAGCTGTGCTTTTCTCTTACGTACGCAGGCTTTTTCCTGGCCCTAAACATAAAATACAGTAGTATTTTACGAGTAAAAATTAATATTTTTATCAAATCACACTTGAAAAGAACTTCAAAAATTCAGCACAGGCAGGAACACATTCTTTTTCGCTCTCATGAGGAGTAGAGTATGTGAAAAACACACAAAAAAATGTATATTGTCGCTTTAGTTCCAGAACACTCCCTGTCAAAAGGTCTCTCCCCCCCCTCCCCACCTGACTGTTGTTTCCAGCATTCTCTGTCTCTCCATTATCCTTTGCTTGCTAAAGTAGCTTAGTCTGTAATAAAGGCAACCGAGTGCCGGCTTGAGACTGCCATGAAAACTCACATCCATATAAAGCGTTTTTCCACTTTTGTTAAGCTTCTTATCACACACACACAAAAGAAAGAACCCTCTCTCCTTCTCTCTCTCTACACCTCTCTCTCCCTCTGCCCTTTTTAAATGATCGTTCTAATTTTATTGAGACTCTTTTGCTAGGGTACCACACTACAGTTCACTCACTATAGGAAAGTGAACCCCAAAGAGCCAGCTTGCAACTATGACAAACCATTTCCACTTCTTATGTTAACATTTCATCTCAGAGGACTCTTTTCTCTCTCTGGCAGCTGCAAGGCACCTCTTTGTCTCTATTGCGCTTACTGTGTGAAGGTGCGTCATTGACTACAGTGAAGTGAACTCGAAATTGCCAACTTGAAGCTGGCACGCTTTTTTTTTTTTTAATTTTGTTTAAGTTGACACCCCCATGGGACTCGTGCAGCCCTAAGCAGCAGTTTATACTTTCATGACATTTCCCTTCTGAGACAGCCGTAGGCAGAGCCAATATGCCAACTCCTGTATCTGGGGGCTGGGAGAGTTGGTGATTTGCTGGAACTCATTTGATCACACCTGCACCCCCCTCCCGTGTCCATCACAGGTGTCCTTTCTCATTGTTCTCTCTTCTCTCTTCTGAACTCACTTGGTTCTTTAAAGTAGAACAAGTTCTAAAATGCTAACTGTGGTGGCCCTCTCAACAGGAGGATTTCCCAGCAAGAGAAAATGCAAGGCATTACAGCAGTCCGCTTCCCAAAGCTAGGGACAGAATTCTCTTCTCTAAGTCCATTTCTAGGACCCTTACCAGGACATATCCATAAAGAAAATTATGCAAAGAAGTGGTGGCTTGAGAGAAAGGGTACTGAGCATGCTGAATAGCACTTAGACCAGCGGTTCTCAATATGCAAGCCAAGGACCAACAGCACCAGCAGCACCGGGGAACAGGTTGGAAATGCAAACGTCTAGATCCCACCTCAGGCCTACAGAATCAGAAACCCTGAGGGTAGACACTGTTAATCTGTGTTAACAAGACCTCCTGGTGATTCTGGTACAGAGTAAAGTTTGAGCTGTCTAAATAAACTAAGCAGCTCAAGTACTACTGTATTTGACAAAAAAAAAAAAAAAAAAGTCTGTGGTTGGAGGGAAATCAAGGATGTGTGCAAGGATAACAGGAAACCAGGATGAAACATAACGAAGTTATCATTGATGATGCAGGAAACTGGAGTTTGGCAAGCTGAACTTATCAAAACAGGACCGCTTCTAAAACGGATCATTTCTTTGAAAAATATCCTTAAGAACGTGGATAAAAATTAAATCCAAATATCGAGATCAATTGCTCCACACTAGCATCTGCTGAGATAAATGTGAGGAGCGGTGATTGCCGCAGCAAGTGCGTCCCAAGCACTCGCTGTGTGTGTTCCGCTGGTCTCAATCCCAGGGACAGAGGCAAAGCTCTGAACTGAGATGAGGATGTAGCAAATCAGAAACTGGAATCACTGTCTGGGTAGGCAAACTGATGTATTTGTGGGGGGAAACTTATGCATGGAAAGCCCAAAAAGTGTTTATACGATTGTACCTAGTGATCCTGTTTTAAGAATTTAACCAGAAGGAAATAACTGAAATGCATAAAGTTTTTAACACAAGAATAATTATTGAGACAAAAAAATATTTTAAAAATGAATATTTAAACACAATTTGAATAAATATGGAATGTCTATACAAAGGAATATTTTGTTTCCATTAACATCATGTCATAAAACAGTATGTATTGACATGACAAAAATGCTCATGGTGTATTGTTAGGTGTAAAAAAAAAAAAAGGCGAGTCACAGAACTCTATCTATACTCCCAATCTTATTTTTATTTGTATTTTTTTATACGCAGTGAAAAGTACTGAGGTAATATTTACATATAAAAGCAATGAGTTGATATTTTGCCTATAGTTAACCTTCACTATTGGGCTATTGGGGTTTTTTCTTATATTTCTGTATTTTTTTCTACTTTAGAATACTCAGAATAAAATCTGTTCCTTAGAATGGCCCTGGTATCTGCCTTCTTCTGTGACTTTGTTTCATACTTCTCTCTCCCTCACTCTCTGATCACAAGATATTCTGCCTTTGTGTTTTGTCAAATATCCCAAGAATAGTTTGCTCTTGGAGCCTTTGTACCCTCTGGTCCCTGCGCCTGGAGTGCTCTGCCCCCAGATCATCGTGTGACAGGCTCCATCATATCACTCTGCTCCATGTACCACATCCTCAGAAAAGACCACCGAGGCTGAAGCCACTGCCCTGCCCCACACATCTGTCCTCATCAGGTCTTTACATCACTCATCATTATCTAAAATTATCTTGTACATGTGTTTGTTTACTCTCTCTCTCTCTCTCTCTCCTCTCTAAAATGCATTGTCCCTAAGAGTTCACTTACTTGGAATATCACTGTATCCAAGAACCAAGACCAATGCCTGACATGGAGCAGAACCTCATTGTTCTAGAATTTATATAAAAACTGAAAACATAGGTTATTATTTGGTACTTCTTACAGATTAAAGTCATCTTGTATCTAGAATTTTCCTTTATCTCCAACCCACTTTAAAAGACTTATTTAGGGCAGCCCAAGTGGCCCAGCGGGTTACCGCCGCCTACAGCCCAAGGCGTGATTCTGGAGACCCCGGATCGAGTCCCATGACGGGCTCCCTGCATGGAGCCTGCTTCTCTCTCTGCCTATGTCTCTGCCTCTTTCTCTCTTTCTCTGTCTCTCATGAATAAATAAATAAAATCTTTAATAAATAAATAAATAAATAAAAATAAATAAAATACTTATTTGTTTGGGATAAAGAGAGGAGAGAGAGTGAGCTTGAGCAGGGGGAGTGGGAGAGAAGCAGACTCCTCCCTGAGCTCCAAGCCCAACACAGGGCTCTATCTTGTAACCCTGCAATCATGACCTGAGCCGAAATCAAGAGTTAGGTCCTCAACTAACTGAGCCACCCAGGTACCCCCATCCCCAACCCACTGTAATTCTTTGCATATCAATTTCTTGCCAGGTCTGAATTATCAGAAACCCAATTGTCCACTTCAAAAATTAAGCAGTGAAATGATAATAATATCCATACACTGATACATATCTTTGTAAAGTGAGGGTTGTAAGAAAAGAAAACCACTGCCCCAAAGTGCACAAATAAGAAAGGTTCCTTGGAAGAGGTGTACCTTGAGATTGTTAAGGAAGTGGTGGGATTCACCTTCATGGTGGTAGAGGATATTCACTTGCAGGGACAGCATGAGCTGGAATTAAGCAAGGCATGCTCGCTGCGCCCCAGTAAGAGGACCTGCACTGTTCCTGTGAGTAGGATGCTCTACATTTATTTTTATTTTATATATTGCATAGTATATATACAAAAAAACTATAATCTCTAAAACTTTAATGTGGAATAATAAAGAATTTGTCTTCTCTTTGTCTCCCTGTACCTGATAAAGAGAGACTCTAAATTTAGAGTTTCCTAAGTGATAAAACAGTATCTGTTACTCATGATGGGCCTCCCAAGCCACACCTGACTGTGCTATTGAGGTGACTCACAGTGAGCACCTAGATTGTTTCAGGATGGGAGTTGGCCTTACCAAAAAGACGAAGCACATAATTAAAGGGTTCAGACTGTGAGTCACATGATATCAGCTCAACTTCAGAGAGGAGAGAAGGGCAGGAGATACCAGTTCAGCCACATGGCCAATGATTCAATCAGTCATGCCTACCTGATAAAATTCCAATAAAAACTCTACACAATAGGGTCACCTGAATGGCTCAGTCTGCTAAGCCACTGACTCTTGGTTTCAGCTCAGGTCATGATCTCCTGGGCCATGGGATTGGGCTCCATTTTGGGCTCTGTACTGAGGGAAGTCTGCTAGACTCGCTCTCTCCTCCTTCTGCCCCTCTCCCTAATCTCTCTCTAATAAATAAATAAAATCTTAAAAACAAAAAAGAAAAAACTCTACCCGTTAAAGCTCAGATGAGCATCCTAGCTAGTGAAACATAGATTTATTGGGAGGATGATGGGTCTTGAGAACAGAGAGGCTTCATATTTGAGAACCTCCCAGACATCACTCACTGCAACTTCTCACTGGGCTGCTCCTGATGTGTATCCTTTCTAATAAACATATAACCATAAGTATAGGACCTTCCTGAGTTCTGTGAGTCATTCTACTGAACTACTGAACCTGAGAGGTAGTAGAAATTTGTAGCCAGTTGGTAAGAAGCACATGTAACCGGGATGCACCAGAGCTTGTGGCTGGTGTCTAAAGTGAGGTGAAGCCTATGATGATTCCAGGTAGTTAGTGTGAGAACTGCATTGCATTCAATTATGGAAAAACTTGATTTTCCAAGAGCTTAAAGCAATTTTTCTTACCACACACGCCTGTGAGAATTTTATTTAATACTCCTATTTTCCAGATGTTAGTCAAAACTTACACCATAGTTCCATCACTAACAGGATATTATATCCATAAACTGAAATTTAACCATGAGCAGATTTAACATAGTCTTTCTTCATTTAGAAGCAGATAAGTATAATATACTCCTGGGATTTTCCAAATGAAATTCAACAATAGAAGTCCTAATTCTATAGAGACTCTACATATCCTAGGGCCTTATTCTATAGAAGCAGAAATTCTTCCTGTAAAGTAATTTCTTCCTAGTAGTTGTAGAAGTTCAGGAGTAATGTCACTTACATGACTCCTACTCATGCAGAACTATACACAAGATTGAAGAAAATCTGAAGCTATGTGCAATATGTTATTGTTGCTTTTTATATTTTAATACACAAATTTGAGATTGATTTGTGTATCTTCTGTACTCAAACAATAATTGTAAGATCAAATAGTTTAGAGTAGAGAGAAGAAGAAAAGAGGAGAAGCTTTAAAAAGACATCAATTGGCCATGAACTGTTTTTTATTGTTCATGCTGCTTATTTCAGGGAAGTAACTATAAATATTTCCTTGATATGGTAAAATTCAGGAATTGGCCTGAATCTTCTGAAGAGGGGAAGTTTTCATGTTCATATCAAACAGTTCCTGCTTTTCTTGAAAATGCCACAATTGAACCTTTCAAAAAAAACTCAATTTATTTTTACTTTTGCTTTGTAAAACACCAAAGTTGAGAAACATCTAGCTCCAAACCTAATTGTGGAGTTAAACTATAACACAACAGAGATGGTAGATATGCATACTAAGATCAAGGCTGAAGTTTTTGATCCTCAGAAGAACTCCTAAGGGAAATGGATCAAGTAATATAATCGCCACTTTCCACTTAATGATGTGGAGTGTTTATTTTTAATAAAGTAAAAATAGGGAATGAGCAAATTTTCAAAACATCCTAAATCTTCTATAAACTATTATAGCATTTCACTATGGGATGTGAGGAAAGCAACCACTGGAACTGAGCTGGTGTCTTCTGAAATAGATAGCACCATTCTCATTAATGGCAAGGTTCAAGGCTGGCTCCATAATATAAAAAGGATACTGAACCAGGGCTTCTCCCCTGTTCAGCGGCCAGTTTCAGTGGCCAGAGAAGAGTTATTGCTTCTTTATTTAACAGTTTCTGTGAGTCTTTAGAAGTGCAAACTATGCCCACTGACTCCATAATCTTAATATCTTAATTATTGTGCCAAAGATCTTGTCCTATCTCTAGATTTCATAACAATAACAATTAAAACAATTAAAACAATTGATATTTATTAAGTCCCAAAAACTGTATGGTAAGGACATACGTGTGTGTGTGTGTGTGTGTGTATTTTTTCCTTAATTCACTTAATCTTAATAATAGCTCTATTTGGCAAGTAGCATTAATTCTATTTCAAACCAGGGCAATTGAAAAAAGAGATTGTTACTTGCTCAAGATGGCTTAGTGTTGATGACTTAATAGCTAATTTGTAGTAGAGCAAAGATTTGAACCTAGGTTTGTGTGTTCTAAAGCCTCAAATCTTATCCACTACAGGACACTGAAAAGAATGGCCCTGTGAGGCAAAAATAGTGGAAAACAGACCTTCAGCAATCTGTTTCTAGAAGGTTTCTGTTAAGCTTTTAGGTCCTCAACCAAGTCTGACTAAAAAATCAGGTGTTGCTTTGGAATCTTTAACATTAGTCCATTTGTTTTTTGGAATATAAATTATTCCTAAGTAAAGGTAATTTAAACTAAACCCAGTCTCTTACTTTTATACATAACGGGTACCTGAAAAACTGAAATAATGTGTGAACATCAAATGACCTATACAATAAAACAAAATTTAAAAATTACAAACTACAAATACACATTTTTAGAAGCAGTCTTTCATGCTGTTTCCAACATTTCACACATATTCTATAATTATATATGTTTTCTTAATTAAACTCATGGCCAGCCAGCTTAAGTCCACTGAGCTTCTCAATGAGATTTATGATTCATTCTCTTCAGCCCTTACTTATTTCCACTCCTCACAATTGTTTTTCAATAGGCTACACTTCATATATCTATCTAGCATAAGCATATTCATTTTCTGCTTACACACTTTTATAGATTAATGACAAAATTCAATGAAATTGTCATCAGGTGCTCAAACATTCACCCAGAGTGGTAAAGCTTCAAAAAAGAATAACTGGCTGGCAAACACCACCACCAAGAGAAGTTGTTGTAGATTATACACAGTTGTGGACTATAAATATGTATGAAAATCTAAGGGAGAAATATGGCAGAAAGGTTTTTAAAGTGGAATACAGACACAAATAGACCAGAATTTGAATATTAATTCTAGGCGTGCTTTGTATTCTATGGTTTCCTCAACCATAACATAGGAGTGATAGTAATCCCTGTCTTAGTCAGTTTGGGAGCTTGAACAAGTCACCGCAGACTGTGTGGCTTAAACAACAAATGTTTATTTCTCACCATTCTGGAAGTTGGAAGCCCACATCAAAGTGCCAACACGATCAGGTTCTGGTTACAGGCTTACAGATACTTTTCCTTGTATCTTCACATGGTGGTAAGAGGACAAGCAGCTTCTTGGTCTCTCCATATAAAGGGACTAATGCCGTTCATGAGGCCTCTACCCTCATGACCTAAGTACCTCTCAAGAGCCCCCCCTCCAAATACTACCATATTATGTATTAGATTTCAAAATATGAATTTTGAGGAACACAAACATTCTGTCTATAACAATACTTATCTCATATGTTTATCCTAAGGATCAAATGACATGATGCAGGTAAGGGACAATTTCTGATATACAGTAAGGACTCAATAAATATTGGCTATTATCATTTTTACAATTTTAATTATTATAAGTACTGTACTTTAGAACACAGGAATTCAACAGGATCTATAGCACTAAGATTAACTCCATACTTCCCTTTGACATTCAAATCAAGCTTAAGATCAATGCTTCCACCCTAATAGTGCTCGGTAATCAGAAGTTGTCCAGTTTGAAATGAGAAATCTTTTGTGACTTTCAGTAAAATATCAGACACTCGAATCTCTCTTCAAAATAAAAGATATTAAAAAAAATTTTTTTTAATAAAAGATGTTTCCTAAGTTACATAGTTACATAGTTCCTAAGTTTCAAATTGTTTTGAAATTTTTAACTGGAATAAAATAGAGTTAAAATTATATCTGGTTCAAATTTATTGATTTGCCTAAGGTCAGAGATAAGTCAATGCTTACATGGAAAAGAGCCTCAGTATCCTGAATCATTTATTAATTTTAATTATGACAGTGGTCAAAATTTAATATACTAAACACTTAATGAACCAGAGTAGAATTTGCCACTGTATAAATTCTCACTAATAATCAAAGTGAACACTTTGAAAAAAATAATGCACTATTTCTAGCCACTTGGACACCATTTGGGATGGCCAAGAGCAATTTACTGAATGGTATCAGGGGAATCTAGGTAAATAAATGTAAAACTATATTAATGTATTCAATACACTTAATATATTACTAAATTTATTAAATAAATATTAACAAATATTCTCCCAAGGAGAAGAGGGTCACATTCATTATTAATCACAATTTTTAAACTGGAATGGAGTAAGCCAACAAAGGATAGGCATGATGTATAGAATCTAGTTGTATACTCTCACTAAGGAAAGCAACATGGACGGTTGCCTTGAGATGAGAAGGGACAATAGTTTTGATCCAAACTTTTAAGTTTTCTATGTAATTCCAATAAGTCAGCTTTAGAAACCAATGGGACCAGAACTGGATAGTTCTAGGTGCTGCATTATTGAGAATCACTACAAAAGACCAATCGTATATCTAAAGACTTTTATAGAGAGAAGAACAAGGACATTTTAAATTTTCAAATAAGAACTCTGTTAAAAATAGTCAGTCAAAAGTTTAAAATAGAGTGCCCCAAGCTTTAAATATGTCTTTAGCAAATTGGAAGAGAGCTACAACTGGAAAACTCAATGAAATTTCTTTGGCAATCTTTCAAAGAAATGAAGAAGCAGAACATGAACATTTTGTCAGGCCTCAGGAGTCCTGGTGAATATTCTATAAACAATGCTATTTCAGTATTATCCCCAGTCACAGTCATAGCAGATGTTATCCTTCCAACCCTTACTCTCTGGCTTACAGGAAAAAGAAAGGGAAAAAATCATCCTTCTGTATATGACAATAGGAATAAAAGGTAACTATTTTATCGACTATCAATTCAAAGATGGTAGGCTGGATAGTTTTGACTTGAACAGAACCATAATTATAGCGGCAAAGAATGGCAGCGTGGATTTATGATATCCTGTTTTCTCAAAACTCAGCTGAACTTGAATTTTTTGTTCTATCCACAGTATTTCAGAGGAAAACAGAAAGAGATATAACATCAGCAATAGTTAGTGGCAACTTTCTATGAGATTGGCAATGTATTCACTGTGAAAATATTGAGTCACTAAGCCTTCAGACTGCATTCCAAAAGTCTACTAGGGACATTTCAATCAAGGGTGTGAGAATGTGACAGCCAGGCCATTGGGGCTAAAAAGCATTGTACAGAATTATGTTGGTGAATCTAGTGCCCTCCAAATGACCTCATGTGTGGCCATGGTATTAAGTCATGGAGAAACCTATTCATAAGTTGAAATTTTTTTTCCAAAAAAGGGAAGAGAAAAAAGTCTTGAGTTACCAGTAAGACTGCTAAATTACCCCATCTCCCAATGGGATGATTCACTTTCATTTCCAATAGCAGTAAAGCCTATTGACCCCCGTGGTGTTATCCTTCTCACTGCTCATGCAGTACTTTCTTTAATCTCTCGGATCAAAGATTGGTCAATAAAAATCATCTCTGCTTTTGTGGGGAGCAAACAAACTGCACTCAGTCCTATGATAATTGTAAGTTTTCGCAAAATTCTAGAGAAAGAAATTCCCATGCGTTGTTATTAAATTGGCAAAGGAAAAACCTTGTCTTCTATTTGGTGAGTCCATTTAAAATGCACTAGCTTTTCCAAGTAAGGTACATATTACCTCTCTTGGGGAGTTTTTGTTCTGTTTTTTCCCCTTCTTCCTAAAAATTTTAAATGAATTTTGAATCAGTGAAAGATCTCTTACCAATGACCCTGAACACTGAAGTCCAATTTTTCTGCAGAAAAAAATTACACGGAGGTGTCATTTTGAAAAAAGAACATCAATATAAATGACAGCCTCAATATGAACTGCCCTTTGCAATAAAGGAAACATGCCTCAATCCCAAACGAAAAGGACAACTTCTTTGGTGAAAGAGTAGACCAGTTGTTTTCTCCATTAAAGTTTGGTCCACTTTGCTAAGTAGTAGGAAGTTTCGAGAGGAGATGGAAATAATATCTAGATATTTTGGGCTTTTTTTTTTTTTTTTTTAGGTCTGATTAGTCAATTGAAACTAAACTCAGTTCACTGACTTATTTCATAATAGATCATCTAACAGTCACTCATGGGAGATTCATGGTTCTACTGAATTATTTCAAAGTTGACAAATTGATAATTTAGTAGGGCACAGTTTGCCATTTCCAACCCCATTAAGCTTTTAAAATTTTATTTCAATTTCCTAATTGCTGGTCATAAGAATACATACTACCTTCTGAACTCTATTTCTTCCATCCTTGTTTAAATAAAAAAGTGATGGGAAATTAACACTTTGCAGAAATGAACTCTGTAAGGGATATTCTGATACCTTTGCCATCAAAAGGAAATAATGATCAATTTCAATGATATGCTGTGAAATTCCAATTATGGGAGATAGTTATTCTAAATATTACTAGGTATTTTATGTAATGCACCAGGAAAAAAAAGAAGTAACTGAAATATGAAAATCTATAAGGGCTATTAAATACAGAATAGGAGAATTGATTGCCAGGGAGACAGAACATATTCCACACTGGAGTTTACATTCTCACATATTTTGCTCTGCATTAAGATGAGTATTACTGCTGATATTTTCTGTATACACATGTTTTTAATAATTGTATTATAGGGAACCACATTTGCCTACTCCATATCTTATGGGGCTATTACAAAAACAAATGAAAGCATATACTTTAAAATCACCAGAAGAATACTATTAAATTTAAGAATTATCGTTTTTCACCACTAATTTGAGAATACAATTTAATGAAACTTTGTTATGTTTAAAAACAGTTTTCATTATTTTAAAAAATAATAATAATTAGGAGTATTGGCTTTGGAGTAAGAGACTTGAGTTTAAAATTCCAGATTTGTGACTTATTCTTTTTTTTTGTGACTTATTCTTATAGAGTTCTTATAATTAGAAAGTTTCAGTTTCTTCTATAAAATTGAAATTTCAATTTCAATTGATTTCAATTTCAATTTCAATTGATCTACCCTGGAGCACCAGGGTAGATCAGTCAGTTAAGTGTCCAACTTTTGATTTCAACTCAAGTCATGACTTCAGGGTTTGAGATTGAGTCCTGTGTCAGGCTCTGTGCTGGGTGTGAAGCCTGACTAAGATTCTCTCTCTCTCTCCCTCTGCCCCTTCCCGCTTAAAAAAAAATAGATCATTGCTATGCGGTATGAATTCAATATAAATAGTATATAAAAGATGCTTACTGTTGTCCTTGGCTTATTCTAAGTACTTTAAATAGCTAACATTTATTGAACACTTACTATTTCCAAGCCTTGTTTGAAGTACTTTTCTCATATTAATCATTTAAACTCCACACTAATCTATAAGGTGGACATTATGACAACCACATGTTATAAATAAGGAAACAAGAGAACAAAGACATTCAGTAACTTGCCTAAAGTCACAGACCTAGTGAGTGGCAGAGGCAAGATTTGAACCCAGGTAGTGAGACTCAAGAGCTTGAACTCTTGGATGCTACACTATCCTATCTCTCTAGCTAACAATAACTACTAATTTTTCAACTGCTTATGTTAATGGGTATAGAAGTGTCTTGCATTGAAAATATTAAGGTTTGCATTCTCTCAGCTTGGGCTTTGATTCTCAACGGTGATGTCAACATGGACATCCCGGTTGATGTCTCTAACTCTCTTCTTTACCAGTAATATGAGAAACTGACTTTTGCTGCAACAGAGATCACAGAAGATGATGGATATAGATATGCTAACTAGGCATGATATTTTAGCGGCCATGTTGTACCCTGGGGGGAAAAAATTCTACCCCAGTAATCCCAATGCTTTGTGAGTCCATGGTTTTCAGACTATGTTTCCTAAATCCAGGCTTCTAGGAACCCTCCTTAACAGTCGGACAGAAACCTGAACTTCCTTGACCCCAAAACAATAGAATTTCAAGTTTGTGCTTCAATTTTATGCTCTCACTAAGAATACACCGGGGGGGTAAGGATTCTAGAGCTAAAATATTTAAAATCTCTGTATTCAGTGGTCTGTACCTTCCAGCTAAAATTAAATTATCCTATCAGTGTTACCACTTATAACACATGCTAAAGAGATTTGGAAATGCTGATTAATTTAAGTGTAAATTCCTTTTCAAGGAACAATATACTAAACAATGTGTTTCTCAGTTTAGGGAAAGTTTAGTTAAACCGTTCATTTACAAAATGCCATGAAAAGAACTAGGAAAAGGGCATAGAAGATTGTACATTTCTATCTCGAATCTGACTTGACTGTGTATATACAAATTAACCACTATCATTTCATTTTTGTGGATGATACTATCTCAAAATTTGTCACACAAATACCTCAAAGTTAACACTAGTTGACAAGGAATAAATCCTAGACCCATGCATTCACTCATTTGAAAAACACTTAATAGATATTTATTGAAATTTGTGTAGCAACTGCTATACACACACACACACACACACACACACACACGGAAAGAGAGAGAGAGGCTAAAAATACAGAAAAGTATAGAAAATATCTTAGTGTACTTCTATAGTTTCTGCAATTTTTCCATAGCTTCCTCTTATTCCATGAACAAACCTGCATGAGTTAAGTTTTAAGCAATATCATTTTAGGACTATAAAATTAGGATACTCTTCTTAGAACAATATTGTGATACACAGAGAATTAAGTGAAGAAAAAGAACTCAACCAGAATTCTGGGGAAAAGCATCATTAACAATCGGTGTATTTTCTTACTATAATATCTCCTGTGCATTTTTTAAGTAGTTGAAATTATTTTGTATGTTCCAATTTTTAAGTACACTTAACACAGAGCCATTTAGAGACCTTAGGTGGAAAGGAAGTTAAGATGGGGTGTGAATGATCCCTGACACTGGATAGTTCCTGTCACATTAAAGCAAACGTCATGTCTCAGGTCATTTAATATAAGTTTAAGTATGCAGAAATTAATTACTCAAGTACCCCAGAAATTTAAAATGGTAAAAAAGGCCATTTTATTGTTCTATGCAGCTCTGCTGTGGATAAAGAGAAAAAAAAGATACCTGTCACTAAGTCTCCTAACTTAAAAAAATTGTTAGCATGAGCTGAAAGAGAATAGAATTGAACTTAATTAAAATTCTCACCCTCAACATCTGTATCTATAATGTTTATTTTTTAATGCTGCCTATCGGGAGATGGTCTCAAAGTTTTAAGCACTGTTTCCCATGCTTTCATGAGTGCAGAGTCACCTGCAGATCTTGTTGAGGCGCAGGCTGTGACTGAGTCACTCTGGACAGGACCTGAGATCCCTCAGGCTCACAAGCTCCCAGGGGATGGAGATACTGCTGGTCTCTCCCCAGATCCCACAGCCCAAGGGGGGATGCCAAGGCCTCTGCCTGAGTCAGGGAGCACTTTGAAAGAAGAATCTGTCTACCTTCTTTTTGGTCATTGAGTCTGGTCTGCTTCTTATTTTGAAGCCACAAATTGACTTTATAGGCATCTTGATCCCCAATACTTCTGTGTCCTCATAAGCATGTTAGTGGGAAATTAGGAGAAAAAGAATCAGGGGCAACTCATTGTAAGCATCAAAATCAAAACTTAGGTTCAGATTACCTTTAAAAAAATTTTTTTTAAGGAAAGAAAAAATGTAATGTCACATGAGTTGCTTCCACAGCCAGCAGTGAAGAAGTTGGCAAGGAGGAGCTGCCTAGCAAGTTGTAAGAATAATGACTCTCCCACAGGACACAAAACTACCTTTTTATTCCTATTTCTTTCAATGCAAAGTGTTCAAATGATATTAGCAGCCTAAACCTGTGGTGCCGACAGGTGAGTGTAGACACATCCTAGGAGAGTCCACGCCTGGGGCCAGGCACAGATGGCTGTCAGTGATCCTGTTCGGCATTAAAAATCTCCTGCAGCATGAGAACCAGAGCAGAATATAATTTAGACCACATTGCGAACAAAATCGAGTGGGAGAGAATTTCACTTTTAAATGTTCATTCGCCAAAAACAGAAATAAACAAAAACAATCTATCTGCATAGCATCATGTTCCCCTGAGGCAAATGATTGCATCTATGCATCAATTGGTTTCAGAGAGAGCTCTGTGAGCCAAGATAATTAAGTCCTGTCCTGCCCAGAAGCAGGGGGATGGGCAAAATGACCTCTTGAAGTCCCAATCCTGTAATTTAGGAAATGCTAACTGACTCCTTCAGTATAACCACAGAAGCAGTGGTAAGGGGGTTAGCAGGCACTGGTAGCCAACAGGCTTCATGCTTTAACCCTCTGTCAGCCATGCCCAAATCTTCATAGAGAAAATGTCTTTTCTTTCAACACCTGGAAACTTCCAAATCCTGTGGCCCTCTAATCCCAGAGGAAGTCACCATGTAATAACTTCCTACTGGCATTAGGACATTCTCCAGGGAGTCACAGGACCTTTATGGGTAGCTGCACTGTTTGGTAAACAAGCACAGATTTTTTTTTTTTTTTAACTGGTAGTTTTATAGAGAAAGGTACAAAATCAAAGGCCTTAGAGTGTCTTGAGAGATCATGTTTCCTTAATGATTCAGACTATTAATTAATACTGATTTTGAGGAATCCTCAGTGATCCGGAATGCTGTTGGCTGGGAAAGTTTTCTTTTAAAACTGCATGTGTTAGATTTGATAAAGTATACTCTGTGTGGATGATCAGCTTCCAGAGAATTAGAATACCTGATCCTGATCTCTCCTGCTCACCCTAGATGGCTGTCTTTGTAATGTGTAGCAGTAGTGGGAAGGAAATTTGGACAAGACACTGAACGACTTTGTAATGTTACCAACTTTTAAAAACAAGACCAAACAGAAGAAGTCAAATCCACCTTCTGATGGGGGTTCAGAAGACGAAGGTTTGTTTCACTGTAGATGGAAGAGAGATGTTAGTATGGGGCATTATGGGTGCTATGATGCACTCCTGTGTGCTTTGACCAGGCTGCCAATGTCAGGTTCAGAATCCGTGACACAGAAATGCAGCAGCAATCGGGCCTCCCAGGGATATCCTTACCCAGGCTCCTGGCTCCTCCGTCGTGGGATTCAACAGCGTATGATACTGCAGATTTTGTAGTTGTGGGTCAGTTGATGAATCCTCCTGCTCTTCTCCACTAGAATGCAATAACATGTTGCCAGAGACCTTTTGGGTTTTTTTCCCTCTTGAATCCACAGCTCTTCTAAGCTTAGTATCTCTCGCCCGTAGTAGGCCCTCACAAAAGAGTCATAGGACAAATTTTAAATAAATCTGGATTTTTTAAACATAAATTTTCCTAGAGCTAACAGAGGTTCACTGACCCTTTGATAAAGACATTTTTTTAGGTAGAGTTCCTTTTAGTCGTAGGAGCAGTGTATTTAAATATTAATACTTTTCATGGGACTCTTGGCTTTATCTGTGGAACTGATTTCTCATTGTCCTACTGTCTTAAACTAAACAAGGAAATTGGTCCCGTTATGGATGATGAGAGAGAAGGACAAAGATTCCCGATTAGCAAAATTAATATCCCAGATAAACAGGGAATTAAAAGCCAGATATGTAATCAGGTTCTTAAAATATTCCGTTACCTGTTCAACCACGAAGTGCAACTCCCTCCATTACTAATAGAGTTCATCCATTAGCTCAACAATTATATTAATGGAAGCACTATTTAAATCACATGAATGCCTAATGACTTATTTTTAAATTTACATGTATTTAAAAAGTAAATATACAGTATAGAAATGCATCTGCGTGCAATTAATAATAGCTCTTAAAATTTTTATTTTCTTTTTTCATGTGATAATATATAACATTTTTCCCATAAGAAATAAAAGCAACTCATCAGAAAATATCAAGGTTTATTTTTTAAACAAAGCACTCAGATACTAAAAAACTGAATACTTCATAAAGAAAATAGGTTGCTCTCTCCTAAAATTGCCTCTAATGTTAGCTGAATATTAATAAAATCCATAAACCATTAGTACATTATAGCTGCTTTGTTCTGAATTACATAGACCTTTTATGTTTATTCCTCAGTGAAAATGCATAAAAAAATGAAATCCACTCTAATTGTACTCTCTGAAGATAGCTGGTAAAATCATTTCTAGCAGCTATAAATCAATTGTAGTATTAAAATGACCTGCCAGGTGCATCTTCTGGGTATCAGACTAATTAAGGGAATGTATTAATTGCAACTATTCATCAACACCACCAACGTTGTTAGGTAACCCTTACAATGAATCTTTTTTACCATATTATCTAGCAATAAAACTGCAGTTTTATAAAATGTGAAGAAAAAGAGAAAGCTGGAAAAGTGGCTTGTGCTTCTGCTTCTACATTTCAAAACGGTCTTACAGAGTTGCAAGGTGGCTAGAATAACATTTTTTCCTACGCAAAATCTTTAACTTGCCTTCCTGCTTGGTTTGTACAGCGTTTTATTTTTTATTTTATTTAGTGTTTTTTACTGCTTCATTTTGTAAAACACCTCTAATATATCCTAATAAGTCAATTCACAATTTTAAAACCTAGTTATTTTGCTGCCTTTATTTTAGCATATTATGGATAGATATGTATACGTGTGTATGTGTGTATATATGCATATATACGCATGGACGTATAAAATAGCATTGCGTGGTTATGTGTGCATGTGCTTGTGTGTGTATATGTGAATTATATATGATATACATATATATATATATACATATATATATATCCTTTCCCAGATGGTAGTCAATTAAGCTATAATAGTAATTAGTATCAAAAGAATGTCAGAAAAATGTAGACTTTGATCTTAAGTAGTAAACTGAGTAGGCTTTTGAAATTAATTTCAAATGGCTGCCATGTCAGTATTACATTTTCTATTCCTCAAAGGAGAAAAGAAATGTAAAATCTAGAAAACTGTTACAAAACAACAAGTGTTTTTTCTTTCTTAACGAGCCAAATCTAAGAAGGCATTAAGGGGCTCACTAGTTCTAAGACAAACATTAATTCATTTTGTCATTATGGTAACATTTTTGAGTTTGACTCTCTTTAGTACTCTAAATAATACAAATGACAAAATGACAAATTCCACATAGAAGAGACTGCTATTTTCTGCTCTTCGGTATAAATCACTTGAAGACTCTGAATTGACCCTGAATATCCCTGAAAAGCCAGTTCTAGAAGCTTGTTCCAAGTTTCTGAAAATGGGGTTCCTTTCAGATCAGGTCTTGGCAACCTGCTACTTCTTTGGAGTTTCTCTGCAAGGAAGATGTTCCATGTTTAGAATGCTCTGAATCCACAGAATCCAGAGTGGAAAGGGTTCTAAGGTGTCCACGTATTACACTAGCACACTTGATCCCCATCTAGTTGAAATGGAGAAAGACTAAGTCACCGGATGCAATGTTCTCAACAGCATTAAGAGGAGCAGTCACTAACGTCATTTGTTCGAACACAAGTTGCTTATTGGTATTTGGTCCTGACTTCAGGTAATGGCCTCAGGTTGGTACCTAAGACTCGTGCCAAGGAAAAGGAATTTTCCTCCTGCATGGTTGGAATTATAAGATGGGATAAGAAATTTGTCGAACAATTATTACCCTAAGTCTAAGAAGAATCTACTACCTCCCCCAAAATGAGCACCCTGGAGATTTAAAAAAATAAAAATAAAACGACAGTTCTAAGTTCATTCTTGCTCTCCATTTCTCAAGAAGCTAAGCTAGAAGAAAATAAAATAAATAAAAACAAAATTGGAGGCTAATGTGGCAAATAACCTCCCCCCCCCCCCCATGTAAGAGCAACCGGGGCAGACCCCCAGACCAGATTGTCCAACAACTACTAAAAAGTTCCAGGATGGGAAGCCAATCATTTCAGCAGCTATGCCTTCAAGGTGCAGTACTGGGCATCTGAGTATCATGACCAGCCTGTAAAGACATAGTCATCTGCAGTCTAGAAGGCACTGGAAAGAACACTGATGCATTTGCCAAAAGAAATATTCAGGCTTCTTTACTTCTCTAGTGGTGGACAAAAAGAGGGGAACTGCCCATGAATACTTGACATGTTTCTTTTGGTTTGAACTCTCAAAGTTAACTCTGGAGACAGGAATTGACAATTTTAATGCCGGTGCCATTTTTGATAAACCACTGTGTCAGGCACCATGCCAAGCACTTTGCAAGCATAATCTATTTAACCTCACTTCATCCTAGTCACCATCCTAGGTGAGGGAGCTGAAATTCAGGGAAGACAAATAATTGTAAAAAAAAATTCCATAATTAGTTGAGAAACAGGATTTGAATTCAGTTCTGTTTGATGTTAAGTCTATGTCCTTAATCATTAAGCTCTACCATTCCTACCTATCGTCACAGAATTCAGAGTCATCTCAATGTACAAGTAACAAACATGAATTTCCCAGGATTCTCTTCCACCACCCTGATTTTTGTTACTCCTCTATGCCCATCAAATAGCGTTCACTCGACCGATGTCTTCCAAATTTCCTATATATTCGTGGAAATACACTTTCGATCACAACAATTTTAAATTTTGATCTCTGTCATGAAGACAAGACTGGTAAGACTGACCCTCCGTTAAATGAAAGGTAAAATCTATTGTGCATGCCATAACTTCACTGCAAAAAAATAAATGTAGATTTTTAAAACAAAGATTTTTCAGATCTTTGTTTACTCACCTGGGTTTTCACTTCATGTTATTTCAGGAAGACTTTTCTTTCCAAGTAACAGGAAAAAAAAAGATATATTAATGATTATCATATGTAACACCTAGAAAAACCAGAAAATTTGCACAACACAGAAAAGCAAATGTGACATGCTTTTCTTTATTCAAAAGTCAGAATAGAACATAGCAGAGAAGCACGTATCAGACCACGGCTCTGAAATCTATACTGTCAAGACTAGAGCAACAATAACCATGATTGCGGTGAAGATACATTATTCTCCATACAATTAAAACAACTATCCTGTTTTCAAACACTCTTACTTAAAGTAACAAAAAAATGTGTTATTTTGAAGATCTTACTGACAAAAAGAATCATTTCACTTACTGCTGCTAGTCAAGGAGAATGGAACAGGGCAAAGTCCCAAAATCACTTTGGGCTCTGAAACAAATGTGCTCATATATTTTTTTTTTTTGATTCAGGGATGCTGTATGAAATTCTTTTTATTTTTATTTCTCTGCTCTTGACAAGCTCAAAAAGGAGATTTATCCATTGTATCTTTGTGGTTTGCAGGCACTGTACAAAATGAAATAGACCTAATTCAGAAAATGCTTATATGCTATTCAATTTTCCCAGCAGTCCCATTGGTTGACACCTTCTTGAAATTCTCTCCATGCTAGGATAATTAACTCCCACTCAAGCTGACATTTTGTATGGCTCTTCATCTTTCTGTGTATATATCAAAGGCACGATTATCTCTGACAACATTCAAGCCTGTAAATATAATCTCATATTTTCCAGTCTCTTCTTTTACCTTTGACACGGACTCCATCATCCATTAATTCTTCCAAATCCACCCATCATCAGACCCTATCCTTTACCTGTGGAATATGTAAAAGAGAGTTTTTCAGATATTTCTGCCTCTCCACTCTCTACCTCTTCCTACAGGTAAAGGAATTTTTTTGTCCAGGATTTTGACTGTGTCAGTTCACTACTCTGCTCAGCTCTTGAGCCTTATATCCTCTGAAATTCAAACTACAGTCCCAAAAGAAAGTGAAGTTTTAAGCAGCATCCTTTAGAAAAGACCTTCTCAGTCTTCTCAAGAAAGTTAACTTCTTTTTGCGCATTGCCACCACCGTACCTTGTACACATCTCTATTTTATAACACTTTCCACATGGAAGAGTTCATTATTTGATGCCTCATTAAACTGTGAGCTCCTTGAATGCAGAAATTTTTGTTTATGTATCTTTTAAATCCAGTGTCAGGTATTTTGACTGGCATAAAACAGCGGTCCTTAAATGTTTTCTTGAACAACTGAATAAAGACCCTATTAACTACCACCACCACCATCATTGCCCTGCCACACATATGCTACTCCTCCTCTCAACTCTATCCATTGAGTCCTGCTCACTGGGTATTGTACAGAAGTGATGAATCACTAAATTCCACATCTGAAACTAATATTACATTGCATGTTAACTGATTGGAATTTAAATAAAAACTGAAGTAAAAAAGATCCTCCACAAAATTGAGTTAATGTATCATTCATTGCCCCCAAGTTATGGCACAAATATTTCCTCTAAACTTGAATATTCTTTTTCTCTTCTCTGCCAAGTCTGGCCCTTTCAAAGTGCTGATCAATATGAACCTCAGTCCTTTGAGAAAGGCAATTACCCCACCTAACTCTACAAGTCATTTGCCATTTGGTCGAGGAGGAAGACAACAATGATGATGATGGTGTTGAATACCATTAACTATGTTTAACACGTTAACTAAGAGCCTATATTAATTTCTGTGTATCAATTATCTCTTTACAACAGTTTTGAAATGAATGTAATAAATATAAATTATCACCATTTTACAGATGGAATAACTGAGCCTGAAAGCAGCATAAATACCTGTTAGTGCCAACTTTTTGGCACTAACCAGGACTTAGTTCTGTATTAAATCATGAGCAAATGCTTTAGAGTCTGGGAAATCTCCTTCCAAATATTACATTGACCGATAAT
This sequence comes from Canis aureus, assembly GCF_053574225.1. Classification (NCBI taxonomy): domain Eukaryota; kingdom Metazoa; phylum Chordata; class Mammalia; order Carnivora; family Canidae; genus Canis; species Canis aureus. The sequence continues at coordinate 21,266,978 of NC_135644.1, read as the reverse complement.
GACCTAAAGGACTCCTCAAGGAGTCTGACCTTCAGTTTGCTAATTTATGGGAACTGGTCAAGGAGTCCAAGAATTGAGTTGCCTTTTTCTTATCCCCAGGCATGATAGCATTGATGGCCATGATATAAGTCTGTCTTCTACTCTCCACATGCACAAAACAAAGAAAAAGAGTGAATTTTTTTTGTTTTCTTCATCACTCAAAAACACCGATCAAGTTCTCTAATATTTAGCACTATTCGGGACAGGCATTGTATTATTTAAGATTTTTAAAAATTGGGATTCCTAGTTAATCATGCAGCAACTATCTATATAGCTATACCCACTACTACTACAAAGGAAAAATAATCTACTGAGAAAAATATAACTGTATTATATTGCCAGGTGAGAGACTTTCCTGATAGAAAAGTAAGGGGAAAAAAAAGATAGTTTAGAAATCATAACATTATTTCCATTTCATTAGGGGAGGCTTTACCCGGGTAACAGCATTTAAAATAGTTTTCTAATGGAACCTTTTAGTATCTACCTGGATGATCATTTCTCATCCTTAAAATCACAAGGGGCGATTTGACAACCTCGATTTCTTAATGTAGCTGTTTGAAACACTCCTTTGTGACACTCCTATCTCTATGCTTAGTTAAAGCCCTCTGCAGCCTTCAAATGGGAACCAAATGTCTCCTGTCAAGAAAGAGCCTTAACACATAGTAATATAACCAAATGTTACAATTTATCTTTTGACTGCCCTAGAATTTTCCTGTCAGGGTGCTATTTCTAACTGGCCTAGTCACATTCCTTGGTTTTGCTTCTGACACAGTCAGAAGGGGCTCCTGGAAATTATTGATCAGCTGTGGCCCTGCAGTGAGAGTCTGAATGCCATTTAGTCGCATTGCTGCCAAGAAAGCGATATGCTGCAAGTTGTCACGAAATTCCCACCATGCTGGTTTCCTTTAGGTTCATTGATGCCTCAAAAGGAAGTCTGAAAAGCAAAGAGGCGACTGATGTGGATGGCGAGAGAAGGAAACACAGGTGGGATTTGAGGGTAACATCAAGAAAACATTTGTTAAGAAACATAAAACTCTCTCGGGTGCTTGTAGGCACCCTCTCTAGCACTGCCATTCCGACAACACCCGCTCTCTGCAGTCCTTTATTCTCCGGTCTTCTCAAAGGACTACTGAGCCATAAGCAATAACACAACAGGGAGTACTTATGTCAGCCCCCACACACATTTCTGTGAACTGAAATATGAGGTGTGGCTAAGTAGGCCTCACTATTGCCGGGGTCTACATATTTTATCTGCACATTCACTCCCTAGAACTGCTCTCCTATTACTGCCCTGATTGTAGCTAAAAACAATAAATGAAAATATGCTGAAAGATGACAGTCTAAAGTCATAATAGAAATTACAGGCCCATAAAGAAGCACTGAGGTGCCTGGATGGCCATTTGACTAGGAGTACGGATGTCCTGCTCAGACACAGCACAGCAGCCCATGCCCCCCCCCCCGCGCCCCCCAATCAGGCTACAGAATGCACATTCTCAGCATGTGCACAGAAGCCCTGAAACTTCGCCAGTTGGTTTTCCTGGTAGTGACTCCCTGGCACCTTCTTTTACTGGTTCATACAAAGTTAACCGGGATGCTCTCCACCCCAAACAGGTGTCACAACAAACTAAAGGCACTGCCCCAGCTCGCATGACATAAATAGCCAAATATTTCTTATGTCAAACCTATAACATTAAATCATACTGGTGGCACCGGGAATGTCAAATTCTCACCCATCTCTGAACAGGCTACAAGCAGGTCAGCTATTTCTGAACATGTTCGTGAAAACTCAGTGAAAGGCTGACTACGATATTCTTAGAAAGCACAGTTCTGTTCTAAAATGTAGTGATTGGTATTCAATGGGGAAAAAAATGATTCTGGGGTCCATACATTTGGGAAGTTCTTTACCACATCCTGGAGATACACAGTCCTAAAGTCTCGAAATCTTTTTTTTTCATGGAGTCTCATTCCATTTACTATTCCATGAAACGTAGCTTGGAAGTCATTGTTTTACTCATCTGAGACGGTGGAAATTTTCGTGCCATTCATTTTTATCAGAACTGTCCTTTTCGGACAGAAGCGCCAAGTCCAACCAAACTCGGGTGTGCCAAGCAATGTAAAGAAGCGTGATGTTCAAGGATGGCATTATGGTTTCTATGTGGCGCTGCCCCTGGAGCTCATCATCTAGACACCAAATAACTTAAGGATCCCTTAGAACTTGAAAATTAAATTCTTATGCTGGAGAACGAGACAAATCCGTCTCACATTAGGTATTATTTTATTATGAGACTTATACCTGGATGGTGGGAAATTTTTTTTTTCAATTTTACCTCCATAGAAAAAGGAAGTGTGTAGCTATGCCATCATCACAGTATAAGTTACTACCCAGATTTATATCCCCAAACTCTGCACAACCTTCACCAGCAATGGTGCCTCTGCTTGGACCCTCTAATGCAAAACAAGCATGCACTCAGCGAACTGCTTGTGGCACGGGAGGAAAGTTCCACCTTACCCACTGATTCACCAATGCCTTTGATCATGTTTACTTTTCAGTGCATTGCTTTCTAGCCACCTGGATTCAAAACTTTCTTTGTGCCTTTTAACATCGATTGGTGAATTTAAAACGCCTTCAGAGCATAGTTTCTATACTGAAACTAAACAAGAAATTCTTCATTCTTTTCCTCTCTTATCACACTTTTTTTTTTACCTTCCTTTTGTCCTCTATCTCCTACTTATCCCTTTCACCTTTTCTCCACTTGCCTCACTCTCTTGATCCATCACACACAGCCCCGCCATCTGTTCCCGAGACTTTAAAGTAATTTTGGACAGAAGCAAAAGGCCTTGGAATCCTTAGTAATCCGCTTCAGATCCAGCTACTGAGCACTGGTTAGGCTCCTGAACGGCCAACAGTCTTTGCAGGCAACTACCTCGGAAATTGAAAACCTGTTAGAGCACCCATCGAATAACATCAGCCTTGAAACGAAGTCCTACAAATAGAAAAGAAAATGTCCTTTCGGTGTCAAGCTAAGGCACTCCTGAAACAACTGCAAGGAAGACAGGCTCCAGGTCTATCGATGGGCCTCAAAGTGGCTGCTGCTTCTCAGCCGACCGGTTCCCGTGTCATTAGGCCTCTGCCTGGAAGGCCGAGCAGCTCACTCTCTTGCACAAGAGCATCCCGTCTGGGAAGGCATCGCAAACCCCAGACACCACACATCCGAGTGTTAGTCGTGGGGTAAGCGAGCAACACCTGCACAGAGCATCCAGCCCTGCAGTGCCTGGGCTTGACCTCTGACCCAGGCCCCCACCCCACCCCCACCCCACCGGATCGTCTGACAGCCATCCACACACACACCAAACAAAGATTCCTGCGGAGCCAGACTTAGAGGAACTCTGTCTTGGCTGAGATCCCCTCCGTGATCATTCCTATGGTTCAACATTTCCATTGCTGCCTAATACGAGGGATATTTTTAAGCAAATCGTGCTGTTTTTGTGGCCAGACTGCAGAACTTCTAATGTGCCCAACACGAGGCATTTCCAAGAAACTCACACCTTATTGCATTGCCTCCTCCTAACTAGGCCTCTCGTTCTTGTGTCAGCCCCTGTCCCATCCTCACTGCATCACCCCCCGCCCCCCAGCCTCCTTGCACTGGCCTGTGTTTCCCAGGCTCCCCTCTCTGCGGTCCCCTTGTAGTCTTCTCCAGATGACATGGATTCCTCGCCCGGACATCCCTGGTCACCCTGCCACCATCCCAACAATGCCCACCGCCTTTCTTTTCCCGCTGCCCTCCTATTCTCCACGCGCACACACACACACACACACACACACACTCCGGTCCCCCCACCCCCGGTCCCAGGACAACCAAGCTCTGTGAGATTGGGACAAGGAGCAGGAGCAGGAAATGTAACAATGGCAGAGCTGTGACAAGTTAATTCAACTCCTGCTGTTAAATTAACCAGCGTTCCAGCCGAGTTAACGCGTCACCCAGTTTCAAAAGGTTAAGCTCCAAGCTTAATCTTATTCATCATTATGAACTCTTCAAATTGGCTGAAATATTTAAAATTCAGTGAAATGAAAGGACCGCAGGAAACATTTAAGAGCCAACTGCCCGGTCTTCAAAAAAATGGAGAAATAATCTACAAAGATTAGGAAAAGAAGGCTTCAGAATGGGTGAATGGAGACACTCGAGAACCAGGTTGGAGTGAATAATAAAAGGACAGGGAAGACAAGGGCATCTTATCGCCCCACTATCATAAAGAGATTCAGGCGTTAGGAAGAAATTTAATGGAGCACCCTGAAAATGCTTGTCCTATCTCATCATAAGCAACGGACCACAACTGAATGCTAATGAGAAGGGCAGGGACAGTGACACCTCGGAGCTCCCGGCTCCTCTGCGGCGGGGCACAGGCGGGGGTGGGCCGCGGGGCGCCCCCCACTTAGCGCTGACGGCCTGGGGACCACAGCCCCCCCAGCTCCCGCTCGCCCCCCTAGGACCTGGGGAGAAGGTTCTGTGCAGCAGAGAAGCACGCTGGAGCTGCTGAGCCTCGCATGTCTCCGCAAGCCGGTTGGTTAGTACAGAGCAGGGCCCAAGAAAGGTTACCTGCATCCCCGTTAGCAGGACGCTTCCTACACGCCTGGACAAGCCCCCGCGGGCCTGGGCCGCAGCCGAGGGAGGTGGCGGGAGGCGACGCCGCACACGCCCCTCCGGGCCTCCCGGGCTCTCGCCCCTGCGCCACCTCCTGCTGCTGCCTCTGCACCTCGGGCCTCTTGCCACGAATAACCACATTTTGCCCAAGCTGGTCTCATGCCTCAGTTTCCTCCCAGGTGTTTCTCAGCTCCTCTCCGCACTCGGTCCCCTGCGTTTTGATGCTACAGGAGGGCTGGAGTCGGGTTTTCCCTTCCTCCAGGTGGGCTAGGCTCCTGGGGACACCCCAGCAGGCGAGGCTCAGGTTAACCAGCTGCCCCTGAGGGCAGGCCTCCTTGGGAAGGTGAGAGTGCTCAGGGGCTTTTTTTTTTTTTTTTTTTTTCTTTCCAAGTGCTTTTCAAACTGGTTTCTTTTCCTTCCCCCTGCTGGCAGCCTAAGGGCCTTTTTCTCTGATACCAGGCGAACTTGACCCACCTCCTGGAGGTAAATCGCACAGTAATGTGCCTCTCCTCCCCTCCCAGACTGGGCCCTCCTGGGGTTTGCAGCCTCAGAATGCTCCTCGCTGAGCCTCCAGCATTTCGCCAATCACAGGTCGGGTTTTCCTGTCTGGACTCGGGTTTCTGCAGGTCTCTCCACCCCTGAGCCCCCTCTCCTCAGTGGAAGCCGTGGCCCCTTGTGTGCATCTGCCTGTGTTGCCCACCTTAGGAGCAGCTAGTTTTTCCTGGGTCCTCCCATCTCTTACAGATCCAAGAGATGTTGATTTTTCAATCCGTGCAGCTTTTTACTTGTGAGGACCAAGAGGCAATTTTCAAGCTCCTGATATGCCAACAGGGAGCCACGAGTCCTTTGCCTTCATTCTTATTGCCCTAATTATTTAATTCCTCTGATCACTGCTTCAGTGGTATCCCAGAAATTCTGTTCTGTAGTATTTTCATCATTGTTTTTGGATGTTTATGCCTTCCTCTTTGGCCTAAGAATTGTTTAATGAGGGGTTTTGTAGATTTCTAGACAAGAGGGACCTCTTTAAAGTTTTGTCCCTAAACGCCTGTATTTACTGCATTTGACCACAGAATGTCATCCATAATATTTTTCTCTGTGGCATTTAGTGAATTGTTTTTCTGTTTTTGATTGGCATAGAGTCAGCGTGGGTATAGAGTCAAGATTCTTGGGCAATTGAAACCACGGTGTTTTCTCACTTTTCAGGTTCCCACTTTCAACATATATTTCTAAAATTAAATTAATTTTAAAAGTTAATTACCATATTAATTGTGTGCTTTAAGTCTCATAGATCTATGTATTTTTTACATTTAAAGGGACTTTGGTTCATATAGAAACTGATATTGTTATGGTGTCTCTGCACGTTCTGGAAGTGGCTGTGTTATTTGGCACACGTATATCTATAATGGTTATGTATGTGTCCTTAAAGTTCCTACATTCTCTCTATGTATTATGTAGCTTCGAGTTCTATAAAAGTCCTTTCAAGCCTTGTTAAATACTTTGAATCTTGAATTCAAGCTTGTTGGATAGAAAAAATGGGATCCCTGTTTTGCCTTTTTTTTTTTGTTTGATTTGACTGGTGGCTTAGACCAAAACCATAGCCTAAGGGGACCACTCCCAAAGAACTGAAGTCATGGATGGGTGGGGTGAAATAAGGAAGGAGGCAAAGCCAACAGAATCAAATTATATGGGCTTATAAAACTGGCTATAGTTACAGATACCTAGTTCTGAACCCTGCAGGACTATTTGTGCAGCCCTATGAACCACACCAGCTTCCAGGGGATGAAAGGCAGAATTTTTTTTTATCACAGGCATCTGCTCATGCTTATTCAAGGCTGGCTCTGTGGGTGTTAATTTTTTTTTTTTTTTTTTTTTTTACATTTCTGGGTTGTCCATAACTGCTGCGCAGGTTTTCTTGAGCAGTCAATGCTGTGACATCACATAATCCCTTCTACTGGAAGTGAGGTAGAGGGCATAGGTTCAAGGTGAGGCACTGTCAAGTTCATACAGGTGCAACGTCTACTTGGAACCAGTAGCCACAGCAGTGTCTGGGGACAGAAGAGGACTTAGAATGGTGCACAAAAGTGTGCAATACACATGGCATAGCTTTACTAATACTATTTATTTTTAGTCTTTCTGAGTCTCTTTGTTTCATGTATTAACTTGCACATTGCGTAGTTAGGTTTTTCTTTGCAAGTCAAGTTTGAAAAGGCCTAAGGGCCTTTTTTTTCAATAAGTGATTAATCTCATTTAAATATGTTGATATGACTGATATAGTTGGTCTCAGTTCTGTCAGAGTGATTGGAAGATAGACAGACATACAGGTATAATTAATTACATTATTATTATTGTGTTTTGTACGATGTTTTCTATTTTCCTTGCTCTTTCTCCACTGTTTTGATAGAAAAATATGTAATTTTTCTAATGATTACTTTTATACTAATACTTATGTATATTCTCCTTAGCCCTCCTTTCCCTTACATAAGCATCTCTGATTTATTTTCTCAGCTTGAAGTAATGTTTCTTTTAGTCCAAAATGATAATTACATGACATTTCATTAGCTTTTCCTATATGACACTTTCTCCCTTTTCTCATTTTCTTTTTAGTTGCATTATCTCTACTTTGTCAAGCACATATAAAAATTACTTGGTTTTCTTCCATACTTATATCCATCTAAACGTTTTCAGTTTTTAATGTCAATCTATTTCCCGAAAATTCCCCTAGCATTGAAAGGTTAGATAAAATTTGCTCCACGGTAGTTTCCTGGAGAAGAGTTTGAAGGTATAAGAGTTTTTGAGTTCTTGCAGGATTAAACTGTTTTTGCTTTAGCTTAATTTTTAGAAGACGGTTTGACTGGATTTAAAGTCCTTGTCATTCTATCCTTGAGTTTCTTAAAAACATTTCTTCAGTGTTCTTGATTTATGTGTTGCCATCCAGAATTCCAATGCCAAGTTAGTTTCCTTTCCTTTTTAAGTGGCTTGCTGCTGCTTCTTCTTTTTTTTAATCTTAAAGCCTGAAGGATTTTTTTTTTCTTAATCTTTAAAGTCCAGCATTTTTACTAGAGTATATTTCAAAGTAAATTTTTGCCAGCAGATGGAGGACTTTTTCAATATGTAAAATCAAGCCTTCTTTTAATTCAGGAAAGTTTTCTTAGATTGTCATTTTAAATATCAATTCTGTTCTATTGTTTTGTTTTTGTTCTTCTTGGATTCCTATTATATTAATCTTTTTTTTTCCTCTGTTCTTTTCTCATACTTATTATTTTTATTCTTGTGGCTCTTTTTCATTCTTATTTTCTGTATCTTTTACTATTAACAAACATGTCTAATTTCCCTTGGGCATCTTGTAATTAATTTACTGCTCTACTACTGGTATGACCATCTTTTTCTTCAATTATTTTTTTTAGTTCAGTCAGCATTCTTACATTATACAATTCTGATGTTTCTGTTTTGAGTTTCATAGTTGCCTTTTATACTTGTAATTATTCTAATTCATATTGGAGCATTTCCTTCTTTCCTTAGCTCTTTATCTTCAAATGCTTTTTCTTCTTTTACAACCAAGCCTCAAATTCATACTTCCCACATCTATACTGCTGCCCTTGCTCTTGGATATAGTATCTTCCCAAGATTGCTACCTTCTCTGGTCTCATATGCTTTCCAAGTGTCTCCCTTTAATCTAATCTACTAGCTACCAGACTTCCTCTCAACATTTCCCCATTGGGAATAGGACTCTCTTCTACCAAGGTTGAACCCTACTTGATGTGATCAGAATTTTGTCCCCACAAAATCACTTATCATCTTTCTTCTCTTCCATCTAATTTTTTATTTTCTTGAAAGGTCAAGAGGCTGCTTCTATTTATTTTGAACATTTATTGACTCATTCAGTGTGAACTGTAATGTCTAGAATCTTTGCCCCCTAGTTATCACTAGCCATATGCTACAGGTAATGTTATTTTTGATTATCTGCAGGGTTTTGGAGGCTGTTGGGAGAGATTTCATTTCTGAATGCCATTAATTTATAAGAATTATGACATCTCAAGTAATATAATATGAATATTAAACTAAAATATATCACTTAAAATCTTTTAAATGATTGAATATTGATTGATTTACATTTGGACTATAGGACAGGGTAAAACACCTGTTTCGAGGTACTCTGAAAAAATTTGGAGCACCAAATTAGCTTAATATGTTTACTTTTTTCCATTAGTCACCAGACAAATTCATAAGTAAAAAAATTATGAAATTTGGAATTAATGACAATATTTTAATTTCATTATAGCCAATAGATTAAAATAGTGCATTATGTTGCTCTCATTTAACGGATTATCCATAGTTTCTATTGATGAATTTGCTCTGAGGGTATGATACTAAAGGGTATTAAAAATTCCCATATTCGTGTAAATAAATTCCTTTGACTTATACATAAGTAAAAACCACAAATTCATTCAAGTCTCAGTTGTGTAAACAGCAGATCCACCTAAAAAAAGTCCAGCTACCACATAGCTAAGTACATTAGTAAATGTACTTTAATCCATTGAGTATGAATTCTATTTTATTTTTTAGTATAAATTATATTTTAGATAAGGTATCTAAATATATAATATGTAAGCATAAGATTTTATTGAGGACAAGTTATACTATATATATATATATTTAAGATTTTATTTATTTATTCATGAGAGACAGAGAGAGAGAGAGAGAGAGAGAGGCAGAGACACAGGCAGAGAGAGAAGCAGGTTCCATGCAGGGAACCTGATGCAGGATTCGATCCTGAGACTCCAGGATCATGCCCTGGGCCGAAGGCAGGCGCTAAACTGCCGAGCCACCCAAGGATCCCCTACACTATATTTTTATCTTTTTAAGACATTTGCCAAACAGTGATAAATTATTGACATTTCCTAGTTAGTGTTGCTGAAAACTTGACACTCAATTTACAGCCCCATGATCTGTCTCTCTTCCATTCTCCAACTTTTTAATACAACATACCTTGACCACACTCTGCTCTCATTTCCCAGGCTTTGCACAAGTAATTCTTCCTTCTTTGGAATGTCATTTCATTATTTTCCAAGTAAGGCCTCACTCATTCATACCATTTTTGTTTAAATTTTTTCTTATGTACTGTGTTCCATGTCTAGTCCCCAGCATTTTGGCATTTTCTCTACAAGACTCTTGAAACTACTTGAAGTATTGTAAAATTCTGTTAAATGTAGCGGTCTACTCCCAATATACACTTTGCTAAGAAGCACAATATATACAAAATATTATATGTAAACATAACATACATTTCAATTGATGTATTTTTGCCAAATACATCACATATCAGTGTTAAGATCTATTTATAATACCCAATATCCTTTCCTTAAGTAACATTGAGTGTGTGCATGCACACACATACACACAAAACACCTAATAAAGAAAAATTGATGATTATGTGGATATCCATGAGACCCTTAAAAATTTCACAAATGTAAAATGTAGTTAATAGGAAGTCACAGAGATACCAGCGGTGGTTCCTGTGAACCTATAGTTTAGGGTACCATATTCTATAGTGGTCAGCACTAATCATTAATTTATCAAGTAATTTAAAATATTATCTGTACAATGGAAAAAAATAATCTTTAATGTTCTGGTCAAGATTCATGTCCATTCCTTAGGCCAGATGTTATTACCTTCTGCACCTCCCCCTCCTTCCCACCAAATATTTCAAAGAAGCAGGGTAATGGTTAAGAGAGTTGATCCCAGTTTAAAGTAATTCTTTTTTTGACAGTGTCATAGATCTAACATGCTTTTAAACCTCCTCATTTAATGTGTCCCTTATAGGTTCTTCTCTTTGTATTGTTTTGGCCATCTGCTCACACTTGCTCATACTTGGTTTCTTTCTTTCTTTTTCTTTTTTTTTTTTTTTTGCAGTGATTCCTGACCACATCCCAACAAATCTACATCCAGTGTTATATAAACCTTCAGTAAACATAAACAGTGTTGGAATCAATAGATGTCAATCACCAAACTTTTCAAAATAGAGATTAGCTACCAAGAGGCTTATAGGCATAATCTCAAGCCTATCAATAAACATTTAAAATCCAAATGCTCCAAACCAAGAAAGAAATCAATAGTCATGGAATCTGAGATCTTAGAATAAGAAGATGGCTCAGGAAAAAAAAATAGCTCAAGAGAATTTCTTGCTTTCAAACAGATAAATACTAGTTTCCTCATTCTACAAATATGTCCACTAAACCTCAGACATATTAAATGAAATGCCCAAAGTCCCACAGATAATATTAGTAGTAGAGAAATAAAATGATCCTTATACTCCTATGTCCTTTTATTGTCCTATGCTGAGACGACTCGATCCCAATGGCCATCTTAGTTTTGTATAGGAGTATTTTAACAAATTTATAAAATAGCAGCATTAAATCTGCATTGTAACTGACATAATGAGTAAAATTTAAATTGGTCAAATAAAAGCCATTTTATCTAAACCTTTATTAATTGAGAAATAATAATGTCCATAATAATGGAGACAATTTTAAAACAAAAACTGATTAAATAAACACTATTAATACTATGTCTGAATATGGACTATGCAATTCACTAATGGAAAAACAGAGAGTAGATAAAATTCAACAGTGTGGTCAAAAGAGCAAGAATTTGATCTAAAATGTATTCAACTATACAATAACTAATAACTTTAGTTAAAATTATTGTAATTAATAACTCAATACTTGAAATGTAAAGCATTTTAACGCCTGATATAAGTACCTAAAAATAGTAAAAAGTTAGGACTTTCTTGAGACATACTAAGAAAGTCTTCAGGGAAAGATAACCAGGTTACAGGGTGGTTAGAAGACTATTTGGTCAAGTTAGGGCATAGTCAATCCAAACGTAGTTTAAAAATAATGATTTTTGTCCTTAAAAATTTTAAATGTGCAATAAGCCCAAAGCCTTCTATAATTGGCAATAACTCAAGTATAATGTATAATTTTAATGAAGGAAGCATTGTTGCTGCAATAACATTGGCTTTATTGTCTCAGAACTAAATGTTAAATGGCATTATATTTAAAGAATAAAATATATTTAATTCAACTCAACAAATACTATTGTTTTGAATCATGTTCTTAATGTCAAAGATTACCAGCTGGAATTTTTAAAGTATTATTTTAAAAACTTTTGAAGACTTTGAATTTTCATTTTATCATCTCTGAATAGCCTACATAATAAAAAAAATGTAGCTATATACAAATTTACTGCAGACATAATCTAATGACAAGAAAATGCAGAAAGAGAAAGTCTATTTTATTTCCTATAATGCAACCTCTACAAAATGAAAACAATGAACTCTGTCTTATGACTATTACAATCACTTTTAAATAAGTGATTCTCATAATCAGAGTTACTGGTAAAGAATTTATCAAAACAAGTGACTCTCTACTGAATATAGCAATGAAGCCATGCACTGTGGAGTGTTTCTTTAATTATTGTTTCCCTTTTAAAAATGTAATGACATACTTTAAAAAAGAGGAAAAGAGAGTGCTCGTAATTCTCATTCGTAACACAATAGTGGAAACTCACAATTCATAGCATTATTAAGTCTATTGTTGATACTATGTGCAAGGCTGGCACTTCTTCCATTTAGATTGATGTCGCTTAATCAAGCACCACTGATACTTTGTAGTAATTTGCAAAAAATATTTGAGATTTACAGCAAGATAAAAGCCTACTATAGAAGTAGAAAAATATGCAATAAATTAAATAACATTCCTAACCAAAATCCAAAGGATGTTCAACTAATATGGCATTAAATTTAAAATGACATGGGTATATCAAACCCTGAAAGAATAGGGTTTATGTTATGATTTTAAAATATCATCTTGAAGCAGTTTTCTAGTATCACCTATGTATTTTAAACTTGAATATGATAGCAGTTCCTGAACTTCATTAACACTACCTCACTGGGACTCCTCCATGCATGTACATACATTAACTAAGCCCTCTGATAGACATGTTACCGGCTCTGGACTTGAACCTAACTCCAACAGGCTAACTCACCGTTTCTTATCAGCTGTCTTATTTTGTAAGTATTCATTTCTTTTTATTGTACATCTGGCAAGTTTGACCGCATTTCTGATTGTATTTCATTGTTTTTGAACACAGGGATTGCAACTCTTTTTTTCATACGATAAGGCTCTTTACAAATCCAAGCCACGGTCTGATCATGGACCTATAGGATGATAATATAAAGAATTATGGGTTAACTCCCTGAATAGCTGATTGAGTCAAAAGTGCTGCTAGGAATGATCTTTCTTCCTTACCTTTTCCTATACCCAAGTTCTAGCTGGTGATTGAGCTATTATCTGTTACCTCCGACTTCCACAAGGAAAAAAATGTCCTGTCTTTGAAAAGCAGTTTTATTTTGGAGAAAATTCTATTTCAGATATTATTCAGAGTTGATCTTCCATGTTTCTGTTACTCTAGGATTACCAAGTATAGCAAGACCAGCAACCTATAACTACACCTAGTGTTAGGCAATAATTCGTAAGACATAAAGCCAAAGTGTTAAACATAATATTGTGAGCCTAGAAGATCAGTATGATTTATTGAAATTGTCTAAGACAAATCATTCTAAATTAGTGTATTTTAGAATGGTTTCAATGTATGTGCTAAGTTAAAGATTTTCATTTAAGTAAAAGGATAGCTTTATTTAATAGGTGATCATCTTGAAAACTAAAATTTATAATTTAAAACCATTGAGGAGCAACTGTAATGAATATCAAACTGTATTAAGAAGATGAAACATAGGATATAAAGGACCTGATATTTCTTAGTCTGAAAAAAAAGTCCAACTTTAACAGAAGTAGCTGTAATAGGTGGGGAAGGTTACTGTTCAAAGCTGGGTAGTGATCAGCTTTCTTCAGAATTCCCTGGGAATAGAATAAAAAGAAACTCTCTTAAAATATACCATGCCAGTTCTGCAATCAGGGAGAAGCAGTGTACATTAAGTGTTATTAAATATTGGAAGTGATTCAAACAGATTTAGTAGCAATTTTACAAGTCTAAATAGAAGATATAAATAATAGCCCCAAAAGCATTTGAAATAATACCACCATCTTGCCTCTATTTCACATTTTATAATATTGAATGTTTGTTAGTATACATAGTCTTATTTGATCATCACAAGAACCTTGAGAAATGGAAAGGTAAATGGGTCCTTATTTACCTAATTTAGCCTCAGATTTGAGCTTTTTTTTTTTTTTAGATTTGAGATTTTTATCAAAAAGGCATGGTCACCTCATTTTTAGTATTGCCCAAAGTGCCACCAGTTTAGACAAAATTATATGCATACCACAGATATAGCCCCCTACACCCTATTTTACAATTTAGAAAATCAAGATGCTCAACTGGGATAATAAAACTAATAAGTGGCAGAACTGATATTTAACAGGAAGCTTCTTATTCTTTAATGTTAAAGGCATGGTCTAAACAGGACTAGATCATTTTTAGAGTGTAATTTAATTCCTAAAAAGAGGATTTTTTTTTTCTGAATAGAATGATGACTAATTGACAACCAAGTTTCAAGACTTCAAATTTTCCAAATATTTGTTACAAGAAAAATTTTTCCATACCTCAAGAGTCTTGGTTTATTATAGTTCAATGAAAATAGTAATAGGAGGTATAGAGATTCAAGATGACCAAAACTTCCTTGAGACTATTCCCATAGAGAAGTGCCTCTATGATTACTGCACTAGAATATATTTATAACTAGAGGGAGTTCTGTAACTGCTTTGACTACTAGAATATAGTTGAAATATACTTGAATCAGTTTCTAATTCAGGGCCTTAAATGACCCCGTCTTGAACTTGTCTCTGGGAACATTCTCTCTCTTTAAGGCTTGGGCTGCTGCTGTGTAAACAATCCATCTACCTTAAGACCTACAAGTTAAAGTGTCCAGATTTAGGTAATGTGTTCAAAAAATCCCAGATGAGTTCAGCCATCCAGCCACCCTGCTTAGGGACCAGAAATGTGTGTGAAGCCAACCTGACCCTCCACACCATCCCATCCAGCAGCTGAATACTACCAAATGGCATCACTAAACATTCCATAAAAGAAAAGTCCAAATTACTGATTCACAAAATCATGAGATATTAAAAAACCATTTCTTGTTTTGAGCTTCCAAGTTTGGGGGTAATTGGTTATGAAGTAATAGATAAGTGGGACTGAGTCTGATGCCTGAAAGTGAGATGTTATGATAACAAACAAAACGCACAAAATGTATCAGATTGGCTAGAACTGGGTGGTGCGCAGGAGCTGGAAGGAGCTTTTGGTGAAACAACCAAGATTGGCCTTAGGGAGACTATTAGGGCTTCAAGGACAATGAGGGAAATGTTATTGAAGGCCAGTGAAAAGGGCAGCTGAGTTATACACAGACAGAACAGTTAGCAAACTGTTGCCTGCAGCAATATGGAAAATAGAAAAGCAACCTAATGATCTCAAAAATCTTGCTACAGAGATCTGCAGTCACAGATTCTTCCAGCTACCCATAACAAAATGAAAAATGAGGGAGAAACAGGATAATTTTCTTAAGTTTTCTTGCATAATATGGAAGAAATTCTAAGGAACTCAGGACAGTCTTTTCCAACCCAACAAAAACTGCTAAAAGTAGGAAATAGCCTCAGAGAAAAGATCCAATTCATGTTCCTATTTAGTGAAGTAAAGTCACTAGGGTGAGAAGGTGAAAGTCAAAGGGTGAAAGTGTAAAATCTTTTTTTTTAAGACCCCAGAGAGACTTCAGCCCTAATAGTCTCCCTAAGGCCAATCTTGGTTGTTTCACCAAGAGTTCCTTCCAGCTCCTGTCCACCACCCAGTTCTAGCCAATCTGATAGATCCATTCAGCTAGACAAAATGATTTCTTTGGCAAGACCCATAGGCCTTCTCCTTTTACTTATTTATTTTTTAAGATTTTATTCATTTATTGGTGAGAGACACTACACAGAGAGGCAGAAGCATAGACAGAGGGAGAAGCAGGCTCCCTGTGGGGAGCCTGAAATGGGACTCAATCCCAGGACCCCAGGATCATGACTTGAGCCAAAGACAGACACACTACCACTGAGCCACCCAGGTGCCCCCGGCCTTTTCCTTTTAAATATTGGGATTCTAAGAGTCTGGAGGGCTCAACTAAAGAAGAGCCTATTTTGGAGATATGTATGGGTGTGGTGTCATGTGTTGGAATGGATTGTAGATTGATACACATGAAGTTTATAAAAAATAAAAGGACTATATCTCTTGAACTAAAAAAAAGATAGTTATATTACAGGATGAAAAAAGGCATCAGGACCCCTGATCTCATACCAGCCGAAAGAAGGCTTAGAAAACTACTTAGCCACAAACATAGGCTATTTCTTATAGAAAGAGTGAATCCAACATTAGATCAACAGTTGAGAGGAAGAAGTCTATAGGCATAGGGAATCATTTGTATGGAAAAGTACTGGGCTCTAATTTTTTTTTAAATGGCAACACATGCCTGATTAAATTTCAGAATTGCTTGAACTGGAGATTTCCATAATGTTCTGTTTTCCCCTTTTTTGAACAGCAGTGTCTATTGCTCTTTTCCTATCCTATTCCTACCTCACTGTTGTACATTGGGTAAGGGGAACACATAAATCTTATATTGTCCACAGATTAAGATCAAGAGAAACCATACATGAAATACTGCACACAGGAGCCTAATGTATACCTGGATTTGATTTAGAGAAATGAGATCTTGGACTTTGAGATAATACTGAAATAGAATAAGAGTTTATGGGATTTAGAGAATGTGAGTTTATTTTCCATGAGCAGGAAATAGAATTTGTTGTTCAGAGTAGATTGTGGTGGATTGAAAATGGCTGCATATACCTTGAAACTCTTCTCATTGAGAGTTTGGCCATTATTCTTCTCTTTTAATTAAGTGAGCTCTACTATTGCTTTGACTGATAGAATTTGGCAGAAGTGACACTCTGCCATTTCAAGTCAGTAAATCTCTTCAACTCAATAAAGAACATTTACAAAAAGCCTACAACTAGCATCATACATAGTAGTGAAAGACTATACATTTTTCCCCTAAGATGGGGAACTAAGCAACAATGCTTCTCTTACCACTTCTACTCAACATTCTACTAAAAATTCTAACTAGCACAATCAGACAAGAAAAAGAAATGAAAGATATTTAGGTTGGAATGGAAGAAATACACTTTCGACACAGTTTCTCCAAAAACCTGCAAAAAAGAAAATTGAAACTAATAAGCAAGTTCATAGAATACAAAGTCAATATATGGGGCAATTATTTTCATATATACCAACAATGAGCAATTGGAATTAGAAGTTAGAAAACAATATTTATGGTAGCATCAAAAAATGAAATAGGGACAAATAAAAAAAATGATGTGCAGGGTTGGTATGTGGAAAACCACAGAAATCAAAGATCTTTAAAAAAATTGAATGATATTCCATGTTTACATATTGGAAGCTGTAAGGTTTTTATAGATATTCTTTTTTATTGAGATATTGATATTCGATATTACATTAGTTTCAAGGATATAACAGCAATTTGACATTTTGTATACTTTGTGAAATAGTCACCACAATAATTCTAGTCACCTTACAAGGTTAATACCATGTTATTGACTATGTACTCCATGTTGTAGATCACATCAGTACGACTTATTTATTTTATAACTGGAAGTTTATACTTTTTAATCCCCTTCACCCATTTCTCCTTCATCAAAACCTGTCAATTCTGACAACCATCAATCTGTTCTCTGTACCTATGGGTCTGAGTTTTTATTTTGTTTTTTGTTTTATTTTTTAGATTCCACATATACATGAAATCATATTGTATTTATATTCCTCTGTCTGACTTATTTCACTTAGCATGATACCCACAAGGTCCATTTATGTTGTCACAAATGGTAAAATTGTGTTCATTTTTATGGCTGACTGTGTGTGTGTGTGTGTGCACGCGCACGTGTGTGTACCTGTATATAGTTTTTTTGATAGATACCCAGTAGTGAAACTGCTGAATCATATGCTAGATCTATTTTTAATTTTCAAGTTAACTCTATACTGTTTTCCATAGTGTCTGTACCAATTTACATTCCCACAACAGTGCCCCCAAACTCTCTTTTTTCCACATCCTTACCAACACCTGTTATTTCTTGTCTTTTTGATAATAGACCTTCTGACAGGTGTAGGTGATATCTCATTGTACATTGATTGGCATTGTCTGCTGATTAATGATGAGCATCTTTTCATATGCCCATTGGTTATCTGTATGTCTTCTTTGGAAAAATGTCTATGCAGATCCTCTGCCCATTTTTTAAATGGACTCTTTGGGGTTTTTTTTAACTGTTATTGAGTAGCATGAGTTCCTTATATATTGAGGATATTGTATAAACATTTTAATAATATCCTTCCAATCTATGAGCATGGAATATCTTTCCATTTATTTGTGTCTTTTTCCATCTTTTTCACAAATATCTTATAGTTTATAGAGTGTAACCTTCACTTCTTTGGTTAAATTTATTTCCAGCTATTTTATTCTTTTTGACATGATTATAAATGATATTGTTTTCTTGATTCCTCTTTCTGATAGTTTCGTTATTACTGTATAGAGACACTAGATTTCATACATTAATTTTGTATCATGCAACTTTAGAATTTACTTATTAGTTCTAATAGTGTTTTGGTGAAGTCTTTAGGGATTTATATATATATTATCATGTCATCTGCAAATAGTGACAGTTCGATTTTTTTCTTTCCAATTTTGTGCGCCTTTTATTTCTTTTTCTTGCTTAATTGCTGTGGCTAAGACTTCCAATATGATGTTCAATAAAAGTGAGAACAATGGGTGTCCTTGTCTTGTTCTTGATCTTAGAGGAAAAGCTTTCAGCTTTTCACTGAGTCTAGTATTAGTTGTAGGCCTATCACACATAACCTTTATTATGTTGAGGTCCACTCCCTCTATAACCTCTTTGTTGAGAGTTTTTATCTTAAATAGAAATTGAATTTTGTCAAATGCCTTTTCTGCATCTATTCAGATAATCAGATATTTTTATCTTTCATTTTGTTAATGTTGTGTGTCACAATTGATTTGTTAATGTTGAAGAACCCTTGCATACCTGGAATAAATTATACGTGATCATGGTGTATGTATCTATCATCCCACTTTCTTCTGGCTTGCAAAGTTTCTGCTGAGAAATATGCTGATAGCCTTCTGGGTTTTCCCTTGTACATAACCAGCTGTTTTTCTCTTGATGCTTTTAAGACTCTGTCTTTAAGTTTTAACATCATAATTATAATGTGTCTTGGTGTGGCTCTGTTTGGGTTCATTTCATTTGGAACACTCCTGACATGGATGTCTGTTTCCATTCCCATGTTAGAGAAATTCTTAGCCATTGTTTCTTCATAATTATTCTTCCCCTTTGTATCTGTCTTCTCCTTCTGGGACCCCTATAATGTGAAGATTATCCCATTGGATGTTTTTCTAGAAGTCTCTTATCTTTTTTAATTTCTTTTTCCTTTTTGTTGCATTGTCTGGGTGAGTTCCATTGCTTTATCTCCCAGCTTACTGATTCATTCTTCTGCTGCATCATTCTGCTGTTAAATCCTATGGTTTATTTCATGGTTCAGGTATTGCAACCTACAGCTCTGTGACTTCTATTTAGTACTTCCTTAAGTTTTCTATCTCTTTGCTGAAGTTCTGACTGTGTTCATCCATTCTTCTAATGAGTTTGATAAATATCTTTAAGACCATTAATTTGAATTCTTTGTCAGGTAAATTACTTATTGCCATATCATTAACATCTATTTCTGAGCTTTTGTCTTATTTTTAAAAAATATTTCTATTTCTTCATTTTGCTTGACTCTCTGTGCTTGTTTCTGTGTATTAGATAAAACATTTACCTTTCTCTGGTTTGAAAGAGTGACCTTGTGTAGGTCATATTCTTTCTATTTAAACTTGCCCCAGCTTTTGGTTGTTTCTCAAACCTTTGTGATTATCCAAACTGCTTAATTTATTCTTGGTATGCCTTTTAAAAATGAGGCTTATGTTTTTTTCTTGCTTATGTTCCCTGGGAACACTTCCTTACTCTCTAGATATGGAAAACCTGAAGTCTCTCCTGGAGGTTGTAGCTCTAGGGTAAATAGGCCTTTTTCACAGGAATACTGGGGCTCTATTTTAGTCTGCTGTTGTGCAGTGCCCTGGCAGTGGTGCCCTGCCAAGAACTGTCTATTCCATTGTTACATTCCTGTGCAATTCTGGAATGCCAGCGCTCTTGGCCAGGAGGGCCAGGGGATCAAGGGGCATCTCCTGAGTGGATTGTACATGCCCTCTGGCTTTAGTAAGGTAGCTGGGAAGTTTAGTGGCTATGGTATGCTCCCCAGCTTCAAGAAAAGTAGCAAGAGAATGTCTCAACTGAGCACCCCACAGGCTACTTCAGTGCAGTGAGAGGGTTCCTTGTCTGGGCTCATGTGCAAGCTTTTGGCTAGGAGCTAGAAAAATGCCAAGATTACTCTCACCCATCAGCCCCAGTCAGGAGCAGAGAGATGTTGCAAGCACCTGCACTTGCAGAGTTTAGCTAGGGAATGAGATAAGTCTGTTACCATTACTCTCACTTGTCCCAGACAGGGAGTGGGGGAGCCCAGCAACTACTTGTCCTCTCCAGCCTCAGCAAGTGCTGCAATTGCTGCTCCACCCATCCTAACAAGAGATATGAAGGTGCCTCCACTTAGCTTACCCTCCCTGTGCTAGCAGGCTATGTGAAGAGTGCAACAAAGATGTCCGCTAACACCTCCATCTCCAGAAAGTGTCTCCACTGTGTCAGCCCTCCAACTGATGACCCCAGATCAACAAATTGATCTCCCTTATATATAATCAAGGCACTTTACAAACTGCTGTGGGCTTTTTTGTTTGCCTTTTGCTCTGTTTTGTTTTAGGGGGTTTTGTTTTGTTTAGTTTGCTGAGTCTCTGAATGAGTGAGACTGCACACAGACCCTCCAGAAGGGAAATCTCACTTCCTATTGTACTTTGGGATCCCCAGATAACAGCCCTGTTGATTTTCTTTTTCTTTTTTCTTTTCTTTTATTTTATTTATTTACGATAGTCACACACACACACACACACACACACAGTGAGAGAGAGAGAGAGAGAGAGAGAGGCAGAGACACAGGCAGAGGGAGAAGCAGGCTCCATGCACCGGGAGCCCGACGTGGGACTCGATCCCGGGTCTCCAGGATCGCGCCCTGAGCCAAAGGCAGGCGCTAAACTGCTGCGCCACCCAGGGATCCCCACTGTTGATTTTCTAAGCCACATGTTGTGGGGATTTGTCTTTCCAGTACAGATCTCAGGTGCCAGGGTGCCCAATGTGAGGCACCAAATTCTTGCTTCTGGGGAGAATTACCTATCTGGTGAGTTCCCTCCTTATTGCATGTGCTGTACTAGGGGTGGGATTTTTTATGACACAATTTCTCTGCCTCTTCCTACTCATCTTCATGTGGTCTTTTTATCCTTTGTTGTGAAAAGAAGCTTATCTAGTTTTCAGATCTTTTTCAGAGGGAAATAATCCAGATATATCTGTACCCTTGGTGTATCTATGAAAAGAGGTGATTTTAAGTTGCCATCCTGGAATCCTTCTTCTAGATATTCTTTATCAAGTTAAAGTTCCCTGTCTAATACAAGTCTACTGAAAGTTTTAAACCACAAAAGAGTTGTATTTTTTCAATTGCTTTTTGTGCATCCATTGATATGTCACATAATTTTTCTCCTCTAGCTGGTGGATTTGGATGAATTACATTAGATGATTTTTTAAAATTTCGAACCAGACTTGCATACCTGGGATAAATCCTACTTGGCTGTGGCATGTAATTCTTTTTATGCATTTTTGGATTGGATTTTCTAATATTTTGTTGAGGGTTTTTGCATCTATGTTCATAAGAGATCTGAGATTTATTTTCTTGTTTATCTGAGATTTATTTGTATGTTCATAAGAGGTCTAAGATTTATTTTCTTGTCTTTTTCTGATTTTGGTATTTGTGTACAATCAACCTCATAGAATAAGTTAGGAAGTACTCCTTCTGCTTCTACATTTTAAAAGAGATTGAAGATAAATAGTCGTCTAAACTCTTCCTTAAATGTTTTGTAGAACTCACCAGTAAACCCATCTGGGTCTGGTGCTTTTTGTTTGGAAGATTATGAATCATTGATCCAATTTACTTAATTGATATAGGCCTATTCAGATTGTGTATTTCTTCTTAGTGTGCCTTCTGGCAGATTGTGTGTTTCAAGGAATTGGTCTGTTTCATGTAGGTTATTAAATTTGTGGACATAGAGTTGTTCTTAGTATTCTTTTATTATTCATTTAATGTTCATGGTATCTATAGTGATGTCCCATCTTTCATTTGCGATGTTAGTAATTTTTATCCTCTCTCTTTTTTAATTAGTTACCTTAGCTAGAGGCTCATTGATTTCATTAATCTTCTCCAAGAACCAGTTTTAGTTTCACTGATTTTCTCTATTGCTTTTCTGTTTTCAATTTTATTGATCTGCTCTAATTTTTAAAAAAAGATTTTATTTATTTATTTGTGAAAGACACAGAGAGATAGAGACAGAGACATAGGCAGAGGGAGAAGCAAGCTGCCTGCAAGGAGCCTGGTATGGGACTCCATCCCAGGACCCTGAGATCATGACCTACAGACACCAAAGGCAGACACTCAGCCACTGAGTCACCCAGGTGCCCCTGCTCTAACTTTTATTATATCTTTTCTTTTGCTCACTTTGGCTTTTCTTTGTTCTTCTTTTTCTGGTTTTCTAAGGTGGAAGCTTAGATGATTGATTTTGGATTTTCTGTCTTTACTAGTGTTTCCCTAAAGGCACTGCTTTTGCTCTATCCCCCAAATTATGATAAGTTGTGTTTTCATTTTTATTTAGTTAAAAATAGTTTAAAATTTCTCTTGAGATTTCTCCTCTGACATGTTTTCAAAGTTCATTTTTGTGCATTTGTCTATTCAAATTTAACCATCACTGTTTGTTAAAATTTATTTTTTCTTCCTTATCACCTTTATTGAAAATAAATAGACTATATTGGCCTGAATATATTTCTAGATACTCCATTTTGTGTCATTGCTTCATGTGTCTATCTTAATGCTCATACTAGACTGTGTTGGTTAATATAGCTTTATAGTTTACATTAACTTTAATTTGCATATTCTAAATTCCCTAATCTTGCTATTTTTTGAAATAAACTTTGTATTTGAAAGTGGTTTTAGATTTATAGAATTATTGGGAAGATAGTATGGAGAGTTCCTGTATATTTCATACTCAGTCTCCTCTATATTAACATCTGACATTAGCATGGTATATTTGTTGAAATTAGTGAAATGATTTTGAGACTTTATTATTAAATAATGTTTATACTTTATTTAAATTTCTCAGTTTACCTTAATATCTTTTTTGTATTATAGGATCTAGCCCAGGGTATCACATTGAATTTAGTAACTATGTCTCCTACAGTTAACATCATACTTAATGGTGAGAAAATTTAACACTTTCCTACTAAGTTTTGGAACAAGGCAAAACTGTCCCCTCTCAGCACTGTTCTACAACATTATACTGGAAGTCCTAGAGAATGCAATAAGACAAGATAACAAAATGAAATATACACTGATTAGAAAGGAAAAAATAAATTTGTCTTTGTCCACAGATGATGTGATCATCTATGCAGAAAATCCAAAAGAACCAACAAAGAAAAACTCCGGAACTAATATGTGATTATATCAAGGGTTCAGAATATAAGATTAATATATAAAAAGTCAGTTGCTTTCCTAAATAGGTACCACCAATGCCCAAATGCATAACTCTGATGAACGAAATCATAGAATAACTATAAATGGAGAGATACTAAATATTCATGGGTAGGAAGACAATACTTTCAACATATTAGTTCTTTCCAAATTGATCTACATAGTCAATGCAATCCTAATCTAAAACCCAGCAATTTTTTTTTTTTTTTGGATATCAACAAATTGATTTTAAGGTTTATGTGGAGAGGCAAATAACCCGGAAGAGCCAACATAATATTATAGGAGAAGAACAAATTTGGAGGACTCACACCACTCAATGTCAAAATGCCATGGAACCACAGTAATCAAGACTGTATGGTATTAGTGAGAGAATAAACAAATAGATCAATGGAACTCAGAGAATAAAGAGCCCCCAAATAAATGCACATAAATGTAGTCAACTGATCTTTGACTAAAGGACATAGGCAACACAATGAAGAGAGTCTTTTCAACAAATGGTGCTAGAACAATAGGATATCCACATGCAAAAAGATGAATCTAGACATAGGTTTTATCCCCCTCACAAATATTAATCCAAAATAAATCATAGACCTAAATGTGAAACAAAACTATAAAACTCTTAGGAAAAAAACATAGGAGAAAATCTAGATGACTTTGGGTTTGGTTATCACTTTTAGATAGGACATCACTTTTAGATAGTCCATGGAAAAAAAAAACTTGATAAACTGGATTTTTATTAAATTAACATTTTCTGCTCTGGGAAAGACAGTATCAAGAGACCTTGAAAAGACAAGCCACAGACTGGGAGAAAATATATGCAAAAGACACATCTAATAAAGGACTGTTACCCGAAATATACAAAGAACTCTTAAAATTCAAAGAAAACAAATGGCCAACTTTAAAAATTGACCAAAGGACCTTAACAGACACTTCACCAAAGATATGCAGGTGGCAAATAAGCACATGAAAAGTGCTCCACTTCATATGTCACTGTTAGGGGACTGCAAAATAAAATAAACACTACCCACCTATTAGAATGGCAAGAATCAAGAACATTGACATCACCAAAAGCTGTCAAGCATGTGGAGCAACAAGAATTCTCATCCATTACTGGTTGGAATGAAAAAATCATATAGTCACTTTGGAAGACAGTTTGGTAGTATCTTACAAAACTAAGCATACTCTCACCATATGAACCAGCAATCACACCCCTTAGTATTTACCCAAAAGGAATGGAAAATGTATGGCCACACAGAAATCTGCACATGGATGTTTATAACAGCTTTATTCGTAATTGCCAAATCTTGGAAGCAACCAAGATGTCTTTCAGTAAGTGAATGGATAAATAAATTCTGGTATATTTAGACAATGGAATATTATTCAGTGCTAAAAAGAAATGAGCTATCAAGCTATAAACAGATACGGAGGAAACTTAAATGTACATTACTAAGTGAAATAAGCCAATCTGAAAAGGCCACATCTTCCATGGTTCCAAATATATGGCATTCTTTTAAATAGCTAAACTACGGAGACAGTAAAAAAATTAGTAATTGTCAGGGGTTAGGGGGAGGAAAGGATGGGCAGAGCACAGAGGATTTTTAGGGCAGTGAAACCATTCTGTATGATACCATAAGGGTTGATATATGTCATTATATATTTGCCCCAATCCATAAAATAACGATACCAAGAGTAAACCCTAACATAAACTATGGTCTTTGGGTGATAATGATGTATCAGTATAGATATCAGTTACAACACAATTGTAAACTCTGGTGCGGGATATTGACAATGTGGGTGGGCTATGCATATATGAGGGCATGGTATATATGGCAAATTTCATATCTTCCTCTCAATTTTGTTGTGAATGTAAAGCTCTTTAAAAAAAAGTCTATTAAAAAAATCTTAGGAAAAAACAAGAAACTCAATCCTTACTTCAAAACTCACACAAAGTTAACTTGAAATTAATCCTAGCCCCAAACATACAAATGTAAATTATTAATATTCTAAGATATTTTACAAAATATGTGGTTTAATCATGTATAGAAATATAGAATGATCTTGATCTCTATAAAGACACATTTAGAGAGAGAAATCAAATTTGGCAAACTGTTAGCAATTGATCAGAGTGAAGAGCATGTGAGTGTTCTTTTCACTATTCTTGAAACTTTTCTGTAGGTTTGAAAGTTTTAAAAATTAAAGTTTGGGGGAGAAGACAATAATAGAATCAAACCGAAACTGAAAAGTGGAAAACACTGCATTATACTCTGGGACTGCTCTGCATGCCTTGAAATAATTAAATTTGACTCTATTAAATATTTCACCTTTGGCAACAAATGACTAAAAAAAAAAAACTAGAGAAAGTGGCAATCAATGACAAATACATGAGATGTACAATGTCTGATTCCATGTGATTCCATGTACATGATATTCTGGAAAGACAAAATTATAGGGCACAGAAAACAGACCAGTAATTGCTTAGGGTCTGGCATGAGGGAGGACAGATGACAAAGGGTATAAGGGAATTTCTTAGGGTGATAAAATTGTCCTATAGCTTGATTGCATTGGTAGCTACATGATGGTAGGTGTTTGTCAAATCTCATGAAACTGTACACTAAAATGAGAGAATTTTACTGCACATAAATTAAAGTTAAATAATTAAAAAAAATAGTTGATAATAAGTGTGGAGGCTTCGACCTCTGACATTGTCTGCAGTAATCAATTACAGAAAGAATAATGAAAGTGATCTCGACAGTCTCTCAGAGTAGAAATTCCCAACTGATGCACCAAGAATAGGTTCCAAGAATCCTAGTCTCCTCGCTGCTCTGTGGGCAGCTGAGTAGAGCCTGGGCCCCAAAGCTCCTAAACTAGACATTACAAATGGAGGCAGCCTCAATGGTTTACCCCACTGAGCTATATTATTATATTAGTACTGTCTGTGTTTTCTATGCCCTGAAGAAATGCGGGAAGCCCGGTCATAAAGGAAGATGGCCCTCCTTGGAGGGAGATGGCACTGTAGTTGTGACTGCTTCACTCATCAGTCTACTAGCTTCGAGGAGAGTAGCACCTCGGTGATTAGGGTGTGTTGCCCACTCCAGGATCCTTGTCGAAATCCGGTTCAGACAGAAGAAAACACCACTGCTATTACAGACTATCCACAAAATAACATGAGAAATGCTACATTACAAAATTTAGGGGAAGCAGTCAAATCTGTGGTTAGAGAAAATTATTGACCCTAAAATGCTCTCATTATTTAATAAGGAAGAATAAAACTCAACCAACGTAGCATTTAATTCAATAGCCTGGGGTGGGAGTTGAGGAACAAAATAAACTTAATTTAGCCATAAACAAAAGAGAGTCATATAATAAAGCAGAAACTAATACATTTGAAAAAAAAAACTTGACATTGAATATCTTGTATACACAAATGAATATGCAATTAAAAGAAAAATATTCCAAATGAAAATCAAAATACATTAACTACAGTTATAGCAATAAATAAAAATATGAAATTTTCAATAAAAAAGTTGAGTTCCTAAGATTTTAAAAACTACTAAAATCTAAGAACACAAACGTAAACAAACCAATAACCTCTAAAGAAATGAGTAAAGGTGTGGGTGGCTCAGTCAGTTAAGCATCTACCTTTAGCCCTGGTTATGATCCTGGGTCCTGGGGTCTGGGATCGAGCTCCATGTCATGTCTTCCTGCTCAGCAGAGAGTCTGCTTCTCCCCCTCACTTCTCCCCCCACTCTTTCACTATTGCCCTCTCAAATAAACATATAAAATCTTTTTTAAAAAATGAGAAAATGTGTCAAATATTAAACTCAATTTCCTCATGCTGTGTGAACTTTTCAAAAGCATAGAAAAATTCTATGAGGACTATCTAGTGATAAGTCCAGATTTTCCTCTTGTTTTCTATATTTCCCAAATATAGTCAACATGCATTACTATGGTAATCAAAAACTAAACACAACATTTTATGTTTAAAAGTAATAGTCCAGACTAACCTTCTGTTACTATTACTAATCAATTCCTTTTGGATTTGGATTTGGCAATCCTAACACCTCAGCAAATTAAAATCAAAAGTTTTAAAAATTCATCCTTTGGATGCCTGGGTGGCTCAGAGATTGGGCACCTACCTTGGGCTCAGGTCCTGATCCTGAGATCAGGGATTGAGTCCCTCCTCAGGCTCCCTGCATGGAGCCTGCTTCTCCCTCTGCCTGTGTCTCTGCCTCTCTCTCTCTCTCTCTGTGTGTGTGTGTGTGTCTCTCATGAATAAATAAATAAATATTTTTTAAAAATTAAAAATATAAAAATTCATCATCATCCCCACCCCTTTTTTTACGTCCCAGTGAATGGATGTACAATTTGTTAAACGAGGATACTTGGTTGGGAGTAGAGAAGTAGTTTAAGTACATTTTAAACTAAAGGAACTTCCAGAGACTCGAGTGACTGCATGTGAACATAAGCATCAGGAATTCTCAAATGGATCCATCCAAAAAGCCTGCCTCTAAGTTCTCCCGCCATCACTTAACCACCATATGAAAGAAGAAATGTGAGATGAGGTGTTGAGTTATAAATTCCTTTTGAAATCGAAGTTGTACTTTCGTCAGATTAAAAGAGTTCCCTCTCAAAGAAATAAAGAAGTAAAATAAAAATAATAAAAGAGTTCCCAAGTTTCTGACAAACTAATGGTAAATTTATTTTTTCTTTAAACATAATGAAAGTATAGGGGAAAGACACCGCTACATTTGCCCTGTTGTGCTGATAGACAAGCCTTTAGTTGCCAGCAACGGGGAACACAGAGACAATTATGTAAGAGAAAATCATTTTGAAAGAGTCTGTACAGTGATTGTGAAGGAAGAATGAGGTAGTATGAAGACATTCTTTTAACAGAAGAAAAAGGAAGACACACACATGAGGAGAGAGAAAAAGTTGGAATCACTTAAAAAATCCTTAGTTTTATTTCATTTCTTCTCCATTAAAACTTTAATAATTGAGGGACAGACTTCAAAGTTATCTAAGACAATAAATAGACTCAGTTAAAAAAGGAATCCAAAAAAATAAAAAATAAAAAATAAAATAAAATAAAAAAATAAAAAATAAAAAAAAGGAATCCAAAGTTGTATGCAAGAATTGAAAGAGTGGGGAGTAAGGGGGTGGTTGGAGAAAACCACAGTAGAGGGAGTAAGGAAGTTATATGCAGTATCCTCACCTCTTTCACAAATATGAATGAAGTGAGGGACACACACTAAGGAATGAAGTTTCAAGAACATGAGGAATTTCAATATCCGTATACCATTTACTGAATAAGTATTTATCCTATGTTCTTTATGCCAACTAAATTCTTTCCTATAATGGTAAAGTAGTGCCAGGTGGATATCAGCTCATGGCTGTTCATTTTTCAGAAAGTTCTAGAGTTTCTGAGTGGGGTCAGAATTAGGGAAGTCAGTTTTTTTATAAAATACTTAGCCTTGTTTCTTGAAAGTCAATATGGCCAAACTGACATGGACTTAGAGCTACGGAACTTGATTTTTAGCACATACTATGTTAAATTATTTCATATACATGATGTATATATATTGCTTTAAACCATTACAAGGAAGATGTGTTAGAATCAGATGGGAAAAAGAAAAAACAGCACAAGGGTCACCAGCCATCACACATAGGAAGAGACCATTTAAAAATGGGGGTCTGACCATAAATTTTCAAAGTGCTATATAGGATGAGATTAACCATACTCTGTTTCAGGAAGATGACAAGCAGATGTGATTTTAAACCTACTGTGTGAAATGTGTAAGAAATCATAAAATACAAAGATCTATCAAAATATTAAAAAGAAGGAGGTTCCTAAATTTTTATTTAGGGGGAGTTTATGGATTTATTCATTCATAAATCCACATAATACATACTAGCTCTTACAATATCTGTGGCAAATGGAACAGTAAAAGAGAAACAGTCTCTTCTCTCATGTATCAGACAAAGACAGTAGTTTCTTTAGAAGGGGAAAATGAAGACAATTTGTTAAAGGTAAAATAAAATATTAGACTTTTTCTTTGCATTTTCTGGCTGAGAAATAAGAAAGCTATGAAGCTGTAGTATTGTTTAGCATACAGATTGACAAGGCCATCCTCACTAAGCTCAAATGTGAGCCCATCAGACGTGCTGTGTGGTTTATCAGGACATCCTGATGGAACAGTGGGAGGTCAATAAGACAGGTGGCCTTTGCTCATATTTGAACTATTGCAGTTTAATTGCACCAGTTAAGCAGATTTACAGATTACATTGATCAGTTTTAATGAAATTCACCCTCACAAAATGAAGTGAAACTTCACCCTCACAAAATGAACAAGAAATTCAGAAAGACTCTTGCAAAGGAGCCACGGATCAAAGGCAATTCTCCTAACACGAGTACAACTGAACAATTAGAAAATGGCAGTGCTAAGCTCTCTCCTCCCCCTTGGGCAAATATCTTATCAGCCACTTATGAGTTAAAAGTCCATGATAATCTCATCAATTCGAATACAATCATGTTACTATCACTAACCTGTTATAATTGACAATTCTAATATTGGCTATAATATAATTATTAAATTAATGAGAAAAAAATTTCACACCAAAAGCAAAAGGAAATAAATAAAGTTGCTTTCAACTTCATTCTTTTTCAATCCCTACAATTGGCCAGGTTTTATAATATAGTTAGTATATTTGTATTTGATTATATTTATATTTTAATATAAAACATAATTCATACATAATTGAACATATATTTGGATGCAGAGGCATAAAAATATCTTACTGCAAGGGGTGCACTATCAAAAACACTTGGAAGCCATCAATCTGGAAGATATAAATTCTATAAATAACAGGCTTGTGTGGCTAATATCAATAATCTGGAACATTCTAAAGGATATTTTGTCAACATTTGAAAAGAAATGTAAATATAATGAAAAGCATGCAGCAATTATTAGGAAACAAGGATGCCTTTTGTAAAAATAACTTGCACAACTGACTTGATTTGTCTTTTTAATAATGTCACTCTGACATTAAGAGAATGGAGCAAATACTACCTTGACTTGAGCAAAGTACCTAGAAAAAAAAATCAAGATGTGAATAAAATACTAGAATTTAGATGACACATGCTAGGAGGAAAGCTAATATGATAGATAACCAGAATCATCTTTGCAGCTCACTTTTTCTAGTACAAGTCCGAAGTCTTTTGATTGTTCTGAAAAGGCAATCTATAACCCATTGAACTTACCACCTTCCACTGCCCCTGCACCCCATGCCCTCACTACTCCCTGTAGCCAGTTTAAATTCCATGACTCAGTCATTACAACCATTCTTTTGCATAGGCTCCTAGCCCTCTTATTTCTCCCTGGCTTTTTTTTTTTTAAGATTTTTATTTATTTATTCATGAGAGACACAGAGAGAGAGAGAGGCAGAGACACAGGCAGAGGGAGAAGCAGGCTCCATGCAGGGAGCCTGATGTGGGGCTCGATCCCGGGTCTCCAGTCACACCCTGGGCTAAAGGCAGCACTAAACCGCTGAGCTACCCGGCTGCCCTCTCCCTGGCTTTCTAGACTAAACTTCGACCCTCTAAACCTATGCCTGAATGGAAACATGACAGCAGCTAAACTAATCACAGCCATGCTGTCTAGTCTCACTTTAAATTCATGAGCAAGTAGCCCTCAACACCACCCAGGATTCTATTTCCCTCATCAGTTCCCATTCTCACCCTGTTTAACACGTATTTTACAATGTTTTCTCTTTTCAAACATCAATGCTTTCTCTTCCATTCTCACTGACTTTGCTTTCAATTTCACTGAGCCATTGCAGCCACCTCTATGTATCTAAGCCCATCAACTCTACCTATCCTTCTGTTAACATGGAGAATGGCCAGGTTCCTAGATGTAGCCTATGGAGAGGGGGTAAGATTATACTCTACTTGCAAGCTAAAAAGTTAATTTGCCAGTTTCATAAGTGATACCAGAAGTCATGAGAATCCTGAGTTGGACACAAAAGATCATTACTCATAGAAATCACAGTACCAAGAGCATGGTCACTTTTCTGTAATGGTCCCTGTGATGTGATTTTATTTGTCAACCTGGCTGAGCCATGGGTGTCTAGATGCTATGGATGGATGTTTGTGTCCTCCCAAAATGCATATGTTGAAACTCTGACTCCCAACGTAATGGTTTTCAGATGTGGGACCTTTGGTAGGTAATCAGGGTTAGGTTAGGCCATTAGCTAGGGGTCCTCATGATAGAATTAATGTGCTTATAAGAAGACAAGGAGATACAAGATTTCCCCCATCCCCTCCCAAACACACATACCTAAGTACCTACCAAGGAGGACCATGTGCAGACAAAACCAGGAAGAGAGCCCTCCAAGAAGTCAACTATGCTCACGGACTAATCTCAGATTTCCAGCCTTTGGAACTCTGTTGTTTAAGAAGCCTGAACTGACACCAGATATTTGGTTATGCATTATTTCTGGATGTGTCTGTGAGGGCGTTCCTCTCTTAGATTAACATTTGAATCTATAAACTGACTGAAGCAGAATGCCCTCCCCAAATTGGGTTGGCTTCAACCAATCCATTGTAGACCTGAATAGAATAAAAAGGCTAAGAAAGAATTTTCTCTCTCTGCCTAACTTTGAGGGTGGACATTGATCTCCTCCTACCTTCAGACTCAGGCTTGGAGTGGAACTTATACCATCAGCTTCTCTGGTCTTCAGGCCTTCAGACTCAGACTAGAACAATATGTATTTCACCTGTGTCTCCAGCTTGCTCACTGCAGATCTTGAACTTCTCAACCTCCACCAACCACATGAGCCAATTTCTTATAGTAAATCTTTACATATCTATATAGAAAATCTCTTTGGTTCTGTTTCTCTGGAAAAAAAAAAAAACTAATACTGTTCTGTAAGCCTCAATTCTCACAAGCAATGTTATAGGGATCAAGTGACATCTGCCCATGCAGTGGGTTTCATTACAGAGGAGGAAATCTGAGCTTCAGCAACCCAAATATTTTATAATGGGATGAGACACTATCTTCATTGCACTAGACAGAAGCAACCCCATCTTCTCTCTGAAGGGAGATGGATTCTATCTCTAATTTCCAAGGCTATTGGCCAAACATCTTTACCAAGATAGTCCAGAACAAAAAAGCAGCAAGTGCCTTTGCTAACAGGACACATAGACATGTGAGAGACACGTGAAAATTGTCTCCTAACATGACCACCCCGCTATTTTCTTGTCCAGTTGAATCTATCCCGTCTTGCCTACATAAAACGTTGCTTTGGCAATTTCCCCATCTCTCTCCTGGGGAACCATTTTTCTTTTTTCTAGCAGCTTACTCCCATTTATGTAATTTTTTTTCCATCTTCCAAAACAACTGACTCATTTTCATCTCATTTACCATCCCCATTTCTGTCCTTTCTTTCATAGCAGATCTCCTGGGGGAAAATAACTGTTTAGACTCACTACCCCCCAAGTGA
This sequence comes from Canis aureus, assembly GCF_053574225.1. Taxonomy (NCBI): domain Eukaryota; kingdom Metazoa; phylum Chordata; class Mammalia; order Carnivora; family Canidae; genus Canis; species Canis aureus. The sequence continues at coordinate 21,233,973 of NC_135644.1, read as the reverse complement.
TCTTCTATTGTCTCCAAAACTCATTCTAATAAACCTTACCTTCCCATCACTCCACCAACCCCCTTCTTGTCAAGATCACTAATGACTTTTATGTTGCTCAACTTAATGGTTGGTTATCAGTTCTCATCTCGACCTAGGAGCAGCACTTGAAAGAATTGTGTTCCCCCTCCTTTGTGAACACAGTCTCTGCTAGTTTTTTTCTGGAAACTTTTCACATCACGTTTACCATCATTCTCTGACCATTCTTCATTTTCCTTTGCTGGTTGCACATCACCTTTCCAACCTCGAAATGCTGAGTTTCCTGGGCTCAGCCCTTGGATCACTTACATACTCTATCTACACTCATTCTCTTAATAATTTATCTAATATACGGTTTTAAATAGTATCTACTATATCCTATTGACTCTAAAAGTTGTATTTCTGGTCCACATCATTTCCCAGAACTCCAGACTTATGTGTCCAACTGCCTCGTTAACATTTTTTTCTTGAAGATTCACTTGGTTTCTAAAACTTTCAAGGTCTTAATATTTTCTCCTTAACTTGCTCCTCTTCCCCATTTAGGTAAATGACAATCATTCTTTCAGTTGCTCAGGCCCCAAATCCCAAAGTCACCAATGGCTTTCTCCCATATTCTGCATCTAATCCTTTAGCTAATCCTGCCTGTTCTACTTTCAAAATTATCCAGAAGGGAAGTGATTTTCACTACTCCCTTTGCTACCATTCTTGTCTAAGCCACCAATATCTACAGTAGCAACCTCCTCACCCTCAAATAACAACAAAACAACAAAAACCCACCGGCTCTCCTTCCTTTTGTTCATGGCCAGCTTTGGTCTCTTCTCAATAGAGCAACCAAACTGATCCTGTAATAAGTCACTCATGTCATTCCTCTATTCAAAATCCTCCAGGGGCTTTCCAAAGTAAGAGCTCAAATTTATTGCAGGGACAAATGAAGAGACCATTTTTTTCACTGATCTCATCCTAATCTCCTTCTTGCTAATTCCACATTGGCTACACTGTCTTCCTCTTGTTCCTTGAACACACCAGGTATCCTTTCCCCCTCTAGACATCTCCCATCCCTTCTACCTGATAAAATCAATCCCAAGAGGCCAAATGGTTCACTGTCTGTTTCCTTTCCTTGGTGAGACTTATTTGATCCCTCTATCTAATGTTATAACATATTTCCTCTTCCTTCAGATTTCCCATCTCCCTTTCCTTTACATGGTTTCCTTAGAATTTATCATTAACATTCTATATATCTCATTTATTCATCCCGTTCACTGCCTACCACCCCCCACTAGAATGTTTGTTTCATAAGAGCTGAGACTTGTGCCAGTTTTGCTCATTCCTCTATGCTTAGCACCTACAACAGTGCTTCTAACATGGATGACACCTGATATTTATTTGAAGAGCTGATCAAGAAGCCATTCAATGAGACAGAATTCAACAACCAGAGATGATTTTCCACCCAAAAGCATAAATGAACCTGGGGCACACTATGCTAAGTGAAATAAGCCAGCCACAAATGGCCAAATACTGCATGTTTCCACTGATGAGAGGTATCTAAGATAGTTAAACCCACAGAAGCAGGTAATAGAATGGTGGAAAGTTTCAGTTATACAGGATGAAAAAGTTCTGGAAACCTGCCCAACAACAAAATACCTGTATTAACAATACGGCGAAATGCGCTTGAAAACTCAAAAGTAGATCCCATGTTAAGTGCTCTACACGTAACTTACTACAAAAACAAAAGTGAAAAAGCCAACAGACATGAGGGAATTTTGCAGGTGATGCTGTTTATTATCTTGATTGTGGCAATGTTTTAATAGGCGTACGCATATGCCTCAACTCATTAAGTTGTAAACATGAAATATGTGCAGGGTTTTTGTATATCAATTATATCTCAATAAAACTGTTAAGAAAATCAGTCATAAAAACAAAGGAGAGGGCCATTTAATTTGGCCTCTCTCTTGCGATTTCCTACATATCATGTTCTTTGGACCTCAGTACCTAAGTATGGGGTTTTTCTTCAACTTTGCATTTTTTTCCTCTGCACTATTCATTTCAGTTATCAGTTGCTCAGTGAAGCATCTTCTGTTATAAAACACCTCCTTGAAACCTACTAAATCTCCTTCTGTGCTGCCTCTGTAGCACGTTCATACTTCTATTGTTGCCCCTATTACACCGTGTTGTAACTGTTTGAGGCTTTCTCTTCAAAACCTCTGAGCTACTAGATGTTCAGATCCATGTCCATGACTCACTGTATTTGACACCCCATGTCCAATATGATACAACTGATTTTCAGAAATAATTGAATCTGTTTCCCAAAAAGTCTAGAATCATCTAATTTTCCAAAAGGTTTAGTATGAAGCAAACTTGTCATTAATAAATATCCATTATTCAATTATGAAAAGTGGATCTCAAATATTGTGACAAAAACATGACCACACGAGAGACTGAGCCTCCCATCACTGGATGTATGATGTAGGCAGAGCCTGGGTAGTCAGTCCTCAAGGGCCCTTGTGCAGGAGCTTGTCCAATCACACTGGAAGCTAGACTAGAAGAGCCCTCAGAACCTGAGAAAATCATTCTCTTATCAGAGAAAATCATTCACTGATTTTTCTGCACTTCTGCATAATTTGTAACAGTCTTTGAGGTTTTAGCATGCTGTGCTGTCCTATACAATTTAGTACAATTTGGATACAATTTAAAGATTAAATGCAAAGTCAGACATAGATCTATAGTGAACACCTGTTCAAGTAATCTGAAGTATTTTGTAGTCAAGATATATTTTCAATTTAAAGGCCTCCGTTTGTTTTCACATACTTTTCATATTAATAAGCTTAGCTTTTAAATAACACAAAAGCATTTTTCAGTTCTAAAATGTTATTACTAGCAATATTTCTCCTTTACTGCCTAATCTTTGTTTCTTCTTCTCTCCCCCTCACTCTTTTTCAAATTTTAAATTTAGTTAGTTGCATTTCTGGGCAATTTTTTTTATGACTTTAAGGTATTTGGAATTTAGAAGCATCTACATTTAATTCCAAATTTTATTTTTTAAAAAAGATGTATATAAGCCTGATAGTGTTAATGTTTCAAGAGTAACAACTTTATTTCGTAATACCTCAGTGACTACCAAACACACAAAAATCATCCCTTTACTGATACTTTTACCATACATCATATTTTTTCACTTAATCCTTTTCTCACTTTATCATAAAAAAAAAAAACCTAGGAAAGACATACTATTTTCGTTCTATAAAGAGCATTCTAGTACAGAAAGGTTTCAATGACTTGTCCAAGATCACATGGCAAGATATAGCAGATTGAAAAGTAGAATTTTCTTCTGATTTTAGCCCAGAGCTCAGTATATTTCAAACTGACCCGTCTAACTTCCAGAGTCTATCTGGGGGATGGATAACTTTAATTATCTCTTAATTTCTTCAAAGCAGAAAAGGTCCATTTGCTTTTGTTTTCCTAAGTTAAGCAAAGAAAATACACTTCATATTTCTCGAATTTATTATTTATTCATAATTTACTATGTACCTAAAAAGCCAGAATTGATTCTTAGAATGTAATATTTAGTACTTGAATTGCGGTTGCCCCACTAATATTTTTTTTCTTTCAAGTCTGCCCTACCCTGGCCCTCATCTCCAGAATCATACCATCGCATATTAATTCCCATCTGGCAGGAGACTTCTTCTGCTCTTGATTTTAAAGGAAACTGACATAACTTAAAATCATTCAAATTCCAAAAAACACATTTAGTTTTTTGGCTAAAATGTTTTCTGTTCCTTATTATGCAAAAGTTTGGTGTCTTATTTTTTTTTTTTTTTTACTATGAAATAAGTCCAGTTAGTCTCTGTACATCAGTCACTAATAGCAGGAAAGTCACAAAAAATGTGCCATGACTCTAAGTTACTAGCACAATAAGTCTTCTCTGAGGGATGACTTTTGAAGTCCAGGAACCTGCAGAAACCGAGAAAATATTTCTTCAAAGTACATCTTATGATTTCAAATTCCTTTTGCTATGCTTATGATAAATCCATACATTTTCCTACTCTTATTCACATCACACTAATAATAGATTTTCTTTGTTAATCTCATGGTAGAAATAAAGATAGTGATAGTAAAAATGGGAATTTGAAACCTGAAATCTGTGTCTATTGTCATTCAGTAAGTCGAAATCTTCCAGGGTATATAAATAATTATTTGAGGAAAGTAGTATAGAAAAATGTGAATTATTTTCAGTAATTTTGCAAGCACATATAGCAGTGGACTATAAAATGTGCTTATATATATATATGTGTGTGTATATATATTATATATACACATACTATAAATGCAATAAAAATTTTGCAATGTCTAGGACATACACATGGTCTCCCTCAGCTTTTCCCTCACCTTAGGTGTACATATAACACTGAGAAAAGGGAAACTCTTCAGAAGGCAGAGAATAGTTCCTAAGAAAACAAGAATAGTAGATGGTAAGATACCTAACCTTTCAGTAGGGATCTTAATCCTGCCATGTTAGCCTTCAGCCTCTGAGAAATAAATGCAGATAGAGATGGAGGTACATCAAAAAGTGGCCTCCTATCTACTGGGTAACTTTCTACCATAATATTCAATAGTTCCAACAAGCCCTCAGCCGGCTTGTTAAATGGAATCAACCCTTCAAGAGACAAGTCAAGTTGGAGAAGTTGTCAAGACATTATCCCAATTTTCCAAAGACTTCTGATCCTGAACTTGAAGGGGACAGATATCTACACCCCCACGGCTAGATCTGCTTTAATGATACAGATTACTAAACATTCTAGAGCACCACCAAAGATTATTTCAAGGAAGTCATATCCTTACCCACCTAGCCCATGAAGTTACAATTCATATTCATATTACAATTCACATTCAGAATAATATCCTATCCATTCAATGGGCAATCCATCCAAACAGGCCCTGTATATCCAAAGAAAAGGGAAGGAAAATGCCAGGGAAGGAGGGAAGCATGGGAAAAAAGAAATGAGTGGCAAAAATCACATACTTCTGTCTAGAAAGATTATACAACTGAGCAGAATCCAGCTCACATATCCTAAATTGAAATGTGATTAACAACAAAATAGACAGCATGGCCATCTAAGTAAGATCTTCACGTGGAAAATGCAACCAGGTAAAGAGTTTTCTTCTTCTCAGCTTATGTATATAAATTCACCATAATAGGGAGTTGAGAAAAAATACACAGTTCTCTCAAAATCTTTTTGAAGGATTCAGCTTGCTTCCCCATTTAAAAAAGTGTCAAGTTCAAAATTCCTGGAGCTTACAAGAATTCTCGAAATGTTCACTGAACACAGAACATGCATAAGCCACGTACACGATGCGTCCCCGGTTTAGAAAGCATATAGGGGCAGAGGTATGGCAATTTCGTAGAACTGATAATACATGATACGCAGATGGTACAGAGCTTTCAATTCCTCGGGTAACTACAGAAATCTCGATTACCAAAATGACATTTATATGTTGTTTGTGTCTCAAGAATGATGATGGGAACCAGGCAAGAAATGAGGCATCTCTCAGTTGTTTAAATCACCCGAAACATTCCATTCTCATGGTGCATTGTGGCGTGAGCAAGGATGGAGAGACCCAGGCTTTGGCCATGGTTGCTAATTTCCCTGGGTTCATTACTTTCTGTTTCTTTCTGACACTTGCTTTGCGCTCTTGCTCCATCTCCCTCTCCCTCTTTCTCCCTCTCTTCTAATTAGGCCACCTCTTTCTTCCTCTCATTCTTGCTCTAAATATACTTGCTAAGTCCATCGCTGCAATCGCCTCTTTTCCACGTTATCTTTTTTTAGGCACAATGCCAGTGCCATTTTTCTTGTGATTTGTGAAAGTCTTTCTTTCCTCTGTCCCTGCCCAGGCCTCCTACCCCCTGCCTAAGCTTTTCCTTTTTCCTTTATTATCTACTATACTCTCTGTTATATTTCTAGCCCTTAAAGTTCACAGGGCTCGTGAGGAAAGAAAACTACAGCTGTGGTGAAACAACAGAGGTTTGTCCAAACACTACCCTTGGTTATTTGGATCCAGTTTACAGTGTTGCCTCCAAACAACAGTTTAATTACGGGAATCTTGGAGCGAAGGGGAAAAAAAAAAAAAAAAAGGAAAGAAAAGAAAAGAAACCTGTAAAAAAAAAAAAAAAAAATCAAGCCAAAGCCTTGGAAAAAGCATTTCTCATCTGTTTGTTCTCAAGTCTTAGGGCCCTAACATTTGCCCTGCCCCTGCATCCGGTTGATGAAATAAGATGTAGCTAGATTCCACCCCCGCCCCATTTATGGGAGAATTGGACCAAAAAGCTTCCATTCACCCATCTACAGTGAACTCTCAATAACAGCACGACACAGAACACATGCCATCTCAAGCTGTAAGTAAGTGGTAAGCAAAAGAATATACATTTAATTGCAATAGGAGGTTTGCAGTCTTAGTCAGAACCCTGAGGAAGGCGATCAAGTCCCTGATGTCTGAGCTCTTAGCAACATGCAGAGGAATCTCAGGAGCTAAAGAAATCCCCCAAGGAGAATTGTGAACTGGAATGGCCAGTTTGGGCTTCTACACTTGAATCCCTTCTTCGCTCACTTACGCAATGCTGGCTGTTGAAGTCCTTAACTTCACCAGTGTTGTTATATATTTTGTTTTTCCCTATTACCCTCTCGCGTTTATTTTTACGGCTAGTTCAGTTGCCTAAAATCACTGCCCTTACTCCATAGGCATAAGATGCCAGGTGAATTCGTCCCAGTACTGATCAGCATGTTTATTTTCAGTTCACAAGTAAATACTGTTTTCCACGCATTGAGAAAAGAATAAATATATGTAAAGTCTTCTAGGGAAATTGATCATTAGAAATGTAATTGGGTCGCTTGCCTGCCTTTCCTACTCCACATGCATGTGCAATAGGTCTACTGAGCTGCTGACCTATAGGGAAAAAAAATTTCTGATTGTAACTGGAAACATTAAGAAAATCCTATATTTGCAAAATTAAAATCATCCAAAATGATAGTACCAGGAATACCAAATTAAGTTCCCTGTAAGCTACAGCCAGAAGTCAACAGTACAGAGGCAGGCAATGGAACTGAACTTCCACACAAAACCTCACAAAACCACACCTGAAATAGTCTTGAGGGAAAGCAGGAGAGTGAAAAATAGACGGATTCTAAGTACATCATTAGGAAATTAAAGATGAACGGAAGAGAGGAAAAATAAAGAGAAAAAAGCAAAAAAGCAGGGATGCTGCTATTTAATTAACACTGATGTATAGGCATGGATACGATGTGGATAGAAATTCATACTCTCAGAATCTTTTAAAGAGAAATACTGCTGTGATAAGAGAAAAGGAGGCATTAACACTGACCAGCTTTTGAGCAGTGATATTTTTCCCTATGAAGGTCTGTGAAAATTGCACTGTACTAGTAATATTTAATTGTAGCATAAAAATTAAACACCATTTACTTGATATAAAATAGGGATAGTATGTAAATTAAGTAAGTTTCAATTCATGTCTTCTTACTCACATCTGTTGGCAGTTTAAATAGTTTTAGTGTCATTAATTGTTATAAAAGTGCAAGATTTGCTGTATGCTTGCCACTTAGGACCAAAGGCACAAAAGTCTAATTGAACTAAGTAATTAGTAATTTGTCATTTCCTATTGTCAGCAATTACTTTCCATTAGAAATCCTCACTGAAAATTCTAATTTGAAGTGAGGTTTGCATTTTATTGCTGTCCATCCAAATTAGTTTAAAATTGACAGCTACATTTTCATTTAAAATTTTAAAGATATTAAATATGCTTGAAGAAGCTGAAGCATACTCAACTCCACACAAGCCTCTGCGTATGGGTGTGTATGCGTGTGCCCACGTGCCCGCACACACACAGACGCACACCACACACACACACACACACACAAGAGAAGACAGCCAACACCAAAGGGGGTGCCTTTTATTTCCCCAGAGGGTATTGCTGGGCAGATATCACATCACGGTTGCCTCTGTGAAATTCCAGGTTTCTGATTCTTGCTTTTAGATGCAAACCCCTGCAGTGGTGCTCTCACCTGCCCGCAGATGGACCGGGAAACAGCACACTATTAGACTCCTTTCTGGGGTTCTGCGCTCCCTCTGGGATATGGCTGTTGGAGGGTTTTCCATTTGTTCTGTCTTCATGCTCCACTAGTCAATCAACACCTTCCCTTCCCTACGTTCTGAGCACTGTATAAAGCGAAGGGGGGATCTAACCCTCAAAAATACTACCAAGGAGGCAATTTATAATTAGCATGGGTCCACTGGTGTACTTTAAACCGAGGGCAGCCGGGGAGTCAAAGCTCACCCTTGGTTTCTTTTGTAAAAGTTTGAGCCCTGCGTGTCATCCCGACCAGATAGTCTTCCTATATTAAAACTTAACGAGTCTATTTTCCCTAAGAGTACAGCTGGATTTCTTTAACAAATAGGCTAGATTTCCAACTGTTAAAATTAAGAATATAAACTTCACACATTTTTCTCTCTGCACCAGTATCAAAATCCTGAAACTGTGCAACAAATCTTTAACTAAAAGACTTGAGTTGATAATAGCTGTGCACAAAAGCCCAGTGTCTTAGGGGCGGCTACCAAAAGTTGCTTGGGGAAAAGCATACTCACATACTTATTATGATAAAGATGGCTATGTCCATAAAGAACGGATTTGATTTATTAACCTAAAGTCAGAATTACATTAAAGGCCAAAAGACAATGAAATTTCACAATTACATGTCTAATAATTTAATAACTAATAAGGGTGGTGTTGAATGCATCTCTGTATTAATTAAGTGAAGTGTATGGTTTACTAATTTCTTTTTTCCTAAGGTACATACAGGCTAAAATTGGCTTGTAACACTGGAAATGGTAATGAAATTCTCTCATTTTTTAAAATGGCATTCTAATCATTACTCTAAATTCATATACTTTCACAGAACAAATTCTCTACTGTTACCCCTTTGGTGACTAACTAGATATATCACACATCTGTAACACTTAACTGAACATTAATTAGTGCTAATTTACAATCAAATTCCAATGGAGAAGCAAATTATGCTTTCTTGAACATCAAAAGTCTTTATCATGACCATTAGGATGAAGAATGCCAGAACATCTTAATTATTTCTGCTTATAAATAATGTTTTCCACAAATCTTCAAAACGCACAGGAGTGCTCTAGAAAGCAGGAAAAAAAAAACAGGTCTCATTATAATTCGGTTTTAACTTAGTGCTAATGCAATTCATTCCAATGTATACCTTGCTCTCCTTTCTTTCTTCGTCGTAATAGAAAAGAGGTTGTCTGAGAGTTCAAGAGCAAATTTTTTCCATTGGGCATATTGTTCGAGGTCTATTGAAATAGATTTAAGAAATTTTACAGCACTGCCACAAGATTTCACTACATATCCAAGATTGTCTATAATATCCCAGTTTTATGTGAACCAAAAATTATTTAAACTGTGACATGTTTGCCTCCCTACATGTATCGTGTATCACATCTCAGTAGATTCACATAGTTGCAAAGCAATATGCTTCACAGAAGAAAAATAAGCAACAGACACTTACACACTCCTAGTCGGCTCATTCTAAAATTGTGTATAATTGCCAATAAGGCACTAAAGAAAAGAGAGAATTAAATTAAAAGTTCAATAAACACTGATCAATATGCTTGTAAATACCAAGTCTATAAAATGATCTTCCCTTTAAATGCAGTTATTCCACGGCTACGTGTTCAGTATTTTGGAATCCAGCTGACCATTTTTAAAACTAGTTAAATTTATTTCTAATAGCAACGTGCCAGAGATCTAAGACTGGCAGAGAGGATTTTTTTTTTTTTAAAGAAAGAAAGAAAACAGCAGCCTGGGTTCTTAAACTAGTGCCGTCCCCTGGTTTAGCATTAGCTCACAATCAGCTGAATAAAGAAGTCATCTCTGTCTCAGATGTAAATAAATCACAAGCCTCAGTTACTTTACCGCTAGCTGTTTGTCATTCAGGAAAATAATGGTTAATCAATGTCTAATCAATGAAGATGTGTAACATATTAGTTTGCAGTCCTTCATCATCCTATTTTCTTCAATTGCCTGGGGGTTTGTGTTCAGTACTTACAGAATCGATTACAATTGAGAGTGATCATTCAGCTCATGTTGAGAGCTGTCAGCTGTGCTTTCCACGAGGCAGTTTTACTCTTGTGTTTAATATGAGATGCTAATATGTAGCTGCATCTGACAAACTGGGTTCCATGGTGGAACATTTTATGAGAAGTGCTTAAGTAACTAATTGTATCACTACATGTCACTTGATGAAACTAAACTTTTCCTGACTTCACAATAATCATAAGCATTACTGGCTTGCTGTGGAAAATTAAAGAGAAATAGCTGCCTGCTTGAGTCTGATCATGCCTGCAGGGAAGGTCTAGGAAAGGCAACTACCGATGATGACGCCTTTGTAAATCACTCCGGGGAGGGGGGCGGTGGCCAGAGGGGACATGATTCTTGAATTTCCATATGCAGCAACGTTTGCTGACACAGACACGGTGTGTCCTCATGGGCAAGCATCTTCGAGTGGCTCCAGTTTCCCTGCAAACACCAGGAGAAAAGTTGGACCTGCAGGCTCCTGCTGCATTTAAGAAACAACCTTTTGTGGCTATGGGCATTTAAAGTCCAAAGAAAATGCTAATTGCCTGACAAGCCCGTTTTCCTTGCCATTTGTAAAAATGTATCACCAACCCATGCCTCCTAAGGAAAGCCTGGGAGAGAGCTGAAAAGGGGGGTGGGGGGTGGCAGGGAGAGGAGAATCCTGATTTCCTTTCAACAACAACACATACTTGTCAAGTCAGGGAGCTTTATGCTTTAATTATGCGTTTGTGATTTGCTTTGCAAGTTGGGCTGATGACATTCACAGAGCCCAATGTTAAAAACTAATAACGATAGGGTATTTCATTAGAAACAGGTTCGGATCCTGAGAGTCTGGAGCCCAAGAACAGGCTCAGGTGTCTTATTGTCAGTATCAGTTACAACAGCTCCCTCTACTGCCCCTGGCTCGGAAGCAGCAGCCGGAAAACCCTTCTGCAGTTCAAGCTCATTGACACTTGGCTTTATAGCCAAGATTAAGAAACTTTAAAAAGTGTATCCATCATCACAAGTGACCTAAATGTGCTCTTAAACTTAAAACTGTTTTAATAGAATCTTGTGATCAAGCATACCGGAGAAATTTAAAATGATCTAAGATTTTTTTAAGTTGTAATAGTGCATTAACTTTATTAAGAGTATCGCTTTAGTGATAGATTGTCAACTTTTATGGATATTTCGGGAGATGTTTTAATTGTTTAAATTGCTGGGATAACTGACTTAACTAATGACAACACCTTGCGGAGAAAGATTGTTTCACACCCAATGCCAGAAATGCTCAATGAAATATTGAGCTTATATTGTTTCCAGTAACAGTGGGAACAAAAAGACTTTTAAATTTGTCTGAATCCAAATTTTTAACGAATCTGACTTGTTTTAAAAAACCTGATTTTAAAGGCGAGCCACAGAGATCCCATCAGTGATGAGAGAACTACTTGGTTTGCTCTCAGTTTTAACTCCCTTCGTTTCGCAAATAAATCCCATTATAGTAATGAGTACATTGGACCGCTGGAAAGATGAGAGAGTATCTGCCAAACAGTGGTTTCCATTTTGAAATAGAATTTCATGATCTTGAAGAGCAGATATAGGGAAGACGTGTGCATTCAATTTTAAATAATGGATATATCTTTCTGGGTTGATAAGCTAAATGCATAGAGAAAGAATTAGAATTCATGAATTTATACTAAATATTTTATGCAGGCATAAACTGTATGCTTATAAATGAGTCACTTAGCTAACCTGACCTGAAAAAACCAACACAGGAATATCTCATTTTTTAAGTGAATCAAAACTCTGTGTGTGTGTGTATGTGTGTGTGTGTTTGAAGATATGATAAGGAGAGACTAAGGACAAAATTGCTAGAAGCACTCATTTCCAGAAAGATTACCAACCACAAACATGCTAGAATTTTTTCAAAATCTGCATGGTGGTGTTTCTCTCCTTTGTATCTAGATTTCTTACTAAGAAACAGTTAATACATTTACATCCTGAGGTACTTCAGTAAACTGGACAGGATTATTTCTTATACATATTTCTAGTGACAATTAGGATATTTCCAAAGGAAAAAAAAACCTGACATTTATGCGGTACCTAATATATATATCTCCAGGCTGCGCATAAACATATGTGTTATCACACACAGTTGCATCAAGCTCTGCAATAAACTCGGTCAACATTTTCTAGAAGTTACTCTTTTTTCCTATTATTCACATCGCTCAGAGAATGAGAAACCTTGTTAGCAGGATGTCATATAAACTGGGCTCACATATCCGTGCAAATATTTGTAGTCTTCTTAAATTACATTTTACCATCAGCAGTTCCTAAATCGAGCACATACACTATAAAAGGCAAACCAACAAAGTATGTAAAAGATCTTCATCTATCTCTTTGCACAGCTACCAGGGGAGGTGAGCTAGCCCCATGAATGTCTGCACTTTGATATGAGAGCTGTGATAATGATGAAAAGTTAATAGATTTTTATCTATATCAATCTGATGATCATAGACCTTGTTATTTTTATTATTTTTTAAGAAGGGGATTGGTGCTGCATGAATATGAAGGCATATATTCACAGCATTTCTTAGATTTTATAGGTACAGGGGCTACAAAGCCTTCTCTCCTTTCTGAAGTAGATAAATTGAGTTCCATGCAGTTTACTATGTAGGGGTCTTTCAAATGAGACCACAAAATCTTAAATCCTTACTCTCCTGTGTGGACATTAAAGATCCCATGACACTTTTCATAAGAGTAGGGGCTTGTCACCATGCCACTGGGCAAATTCCTGGGACCTACCTGAAAGTCCAACAGCCAGGTTCTCTCCACAGGATATTAGTGTATTAGGTACCCTGGAAAAGTTCAGTATATTTATTCAATTTATTAGAAATGTTATCCTAATGGTTCTGAAAATATCTTTTCTTCCTTTTTTTTTTAGTAAAAAGGAATCAAAGGTCTCCTTAGGCAGAGTTACAGTAATGTTTGTTATATGAAATCAAACTTCCTTCCAAAATATTTGATTAGTCCGTTTCAAACACAAATGCCTACAGTATTAATTTTATTTAAAACACAAAAACAACCAGTATATAATAAAAAAATCTTATAATCCATGATCCATGCTTTCTGATACAGGTAATGTAAAATAAATGATATAATCTACAAAACAATGACAAATGAAAAACTTGGAAAAGGTTATGGTTTGACAAGGTAACATTTTTGAAATCTGGACACCAATCAAATTGATGTAACTATCAGTGATGCAACACTCTCTGACACTAAAGTCTTTACCACTGTCTAAAACATATAGAAGAGCCTATTGTGATTGCTTAACGTCAGCTTCTGTTCATAAGCTCTTTCATAAAACTGAAACCAGGAAAATGATTTAAAGCAGTTCAATTTGTCTATTTACCTTAATCTTTAACTATTCCCATATGTCTGGCTACATGATGTATGACTCTTCATAAACCAATTTTTCAAAGATATACACGACAGAAAAAAGTCAGGCTCCTAACCTTTTATGTGCTGAACTTTTATAGAGCTCTAGAAAACAAAATGCTTTTAGGTTTCAGAAGAGGCGGGGGGGAAGGGTGAAAGATGATTTTCTTCCTCTCTCTCTCTCTCAGTAAATATTTGCATTGGTGAAAGTACAGCATGCACTAATTTCTAGGTGTGAGAAAAGCTGTTGTGAAGGTCCCACCCACAAACGTAATGGTAAAGGTCTTAGTTTAAAAAAAAGAGCTACTTAAAAAAATGATGATCTGTAAACTAAGATCATTGAGCTCGTATACACGCTTCATTCAGTTGAGGTCGGATTATTGTGCTAGGTATAATAAATGAAAATGAGAGATACCTCAGTTTAAGGGGGCTGAATTGTGGTCCAGATGGAACTGCTTTAGCTTCAATCTTAGAAAAAACAGTAATTGGATAAATGAGTCAGTGTTGAAATAGAATGTCCTGATTATTTTTTAAACCTCACAAGATCATTCAATCAATTGTAATTAATTTCCATGTCTTTATAAAGATGGAAATAAAGAAAAATTATAGCGTTTTACTTATTCGTGTTGACAATATTTACTGAGCATCTACTGTATGCCTAGAGCTGAACAAACAACTGCTACAGGACAAATTCACTGTCCTCTTGCAGCCTATAGTTTTAAACTCGGAAACCAGCTTCAAGATCCTTTCTATTAGGTTGCGATCATGAGTCGGTGTGAGAGTGAAGTTTTTCTGGTACTTTTAGTTCTTAACCCTCTTGAGCTCAGTCCTTATGCAAATTTTGTTCTATAGCCTGTGTTATTTTCAAGGTACACTATAATTTCCCAGCTGATTTGCCCAAATTAGAAAATATAGTCTTCTTTCACAAAAAGGCACAAAACATTAGAATTCCTATGATGAATACAGAATACAGAAGAGAGTTAGCATTTTGTTACACATTGAACCATGTGCCCAGCCCAATTCCAGGAACTTTGTATATTTTTACCAGCAACATTCACATCTTTCATAAACAGATTAAGATCGGGTAAATCATTTTATAGACTAGTATAGTCTTTATCTTAAAATAGAAGGAAGTTAAATAGAAAAATCAATGAATCATTAAAGTTAACTCTTATTACAGTATGTGCAGTAATCAACTTGTATTATAATGCTATTTCTTCATCTGTAATTAGAGAAATGGCACTTTTCTTAAACAGAATTTGTACTAATTGATAAGCCAAAGGACTTAATGAAAGTTCCTTAAAAAGTAGCTTATAGGCTGGAAAAAGGCAAGCCTGTCAAGGTAGAAAAAAAAATAACATTTGAATTATTGTTACCATCATCAAAGCAGTACGGAAATCCAACATATAAAATCTGCATGACAAAAATCAACAAGACGCTATTTAAAGGTTGTCAAAGAATTTTATTTTCTGCAACATCACAGAATGATTCTATGATTGTTCGTGCCATTTGACCGAATAGCCAAATGTCAAAGTAAGAGTTTTGTACCAGCTTCTACAGTCCATGGAATTTATGTCTTATTTATACATTCGCTAACCCCAAGTGAAATACTGAAAGTCTTTGTTTATTTGTACACAGACATTATTTACATATGTGTAATATTTACTATTATACATGTAAGTATACTTGCAGTTCTTAAAATACAAATATAGCTATTCTAATTTTGAAAATGAGCAGTCTAAAACCTACAAAATGGGTGCCAGGATGTATCTAACATGAGGATGTACATTTTCAATTTATTAACATTCTGAAAAGGAACTCAGAAACACAAGAAATCTCTATATTTCCAAAGTAAGTATATGCCACAATAAGTTATTATCTTTTTCTATTGGTAGGAATCCTAATTCCTAATCTTTTTCTGATTTCAGAATAACAAAGGTGCCATCTTGAAGCAATTTGGAATAACTACACAAATGAAAGCACCTAATAATTAGAGAATGCAAAGCTGCTATTTAATGAACATATACTGGCAAGTCTCAGAATGTAGGAAAAGGCAAACACATCAGTATATTTGGTAAGACTCTAGTCTGTTTACTTAGAAATCTTGCCACTTGTCCTTAATACACTGATAAAATAAAGGAAAAATGATTTAATAAAGGAATCAGACAGTACAAGGCATGTTTACATATGGCTGTTTGACAATCAGGAAATTTCAGAAGGGTGAAACACAAATAGGAATGCTAGGACATAACTTTAAATTTTTAGGTTATTTTTAAATTTGTCAAATATTTCATTAAATTATTTTTTAAAATAGAATAATTTTAGACACTTTTAACCTAAAATGAAAATGATCAGATTTTCTACTTAGCTCATTTGAACTAATACATTTAAAATCAACTATTTCACACACACACAAAAAAACCTCATTTAAAATAGTTTTTTTAATTCCAGCTTTTTTTTTTTAATGGTTCATTTTAGAACTTCAAGTATGCTTGAGAAACTGACTGTGGATCATGTATACAATGTAGGGTCAATGCTGTATTGAATTTCCAGACCATTTTCAGACTACCTTCTGGCAATGGAAGCATTTTGACCACTGACACTCCCTATGGGTATATCTGACTATCCTGGTACAATGCACCATTCCCCATTATTGAATCTACAACAAACTGCTGTAGGTTATTCATTGATTGAGTGTTTAAGTATATTCTTTAGGAGCAAATAGAGAACTAATCTGTAAGCAATCACATAAAATAAAAAATCAGCAGAATTCCTGCTTCAAAGATGCTTTGAGCTTGAGTACTTAATTATGTGCATTCTTTGATTATATTGTGTCACATTCAATAAAGACATATAGGAATTCTATTTCTTTATATTACTGTAGATTCTTCTCCGTGCTTTGTTGTACCATGCAAGGAAATTAAGAAAGCACCTTTCAAACCAACCATACCAAGTCAAAGCGCGTCTACTCTTTTTATACTTTTTTTTTTTTTTTGGCTGGCTCAATCATAATATTCACCAGGATGTTTATTTAACCAATGAAGATGCTAACAGTGATGCAATAATTTTCTAATACACGTTCACCTAAATATCAGGCAAAATGTTTTCAGCCTCAAGACATACACATATATAGTCAGTCGCATAAGTCTGCATTTGTCTTAGCTAGACTCTATTTTAAAAATAAGTTTAAGGGCTCTGCACAGTCTTCTTAAACAATTCAGAACTTGTGAGTGTGTGTGGTGGCATGTGTGGGGAAGCGGACAGCTCTGCGGCCATTCACACGGTCCCTCTGTCAGTGTGTATTTAGGACAGCTTTCTAACATGAAATCAGCTCAGCCGCAGAGTCGATTTCAGGGATTTTGAAAGACACAGAGAGAAAGAACACTCCAACTCCTTAAAATTCATCTGCTAGTCCTCTTCTCTGAAAACCTGAATGTGTTTTCTTATTTCTCAGAGAAACGACTTTTTTGAGAACATATCTGCCACACCAGACTAATTTCTTTTTGTTGGAATTAGCTTGATAGGCTTTTAATATTTTAACAAACATCTCAAAATGTTTAAGAATAGGGGAAGGCATTCAAAAGATATAGGCATTCAAACACAACATAGAAATATGCATACTTTAATACCTGGCTTTAAAACGGAAGTGGTGAGAAAATGCAGGGGGAATATTTTCTTTTTTTACAGTCGTGTATCATGCAATGTTTTATTTTGTTCTTTTGTAAAATAGACTTTTGGTTGGTTAGGTTTTATTTGTTTTGTTCTGTTCTTTTGCCAGCAAAGCTCTCATTGAAGCACCATCTGCATGACAGAGGGAAGAGAAGCTCAAAGTATTAATATCAATAAACAAAAAAATCACAATTTCATCTCAATTCTTTTTCTGAAATGCAATAGCAGCAACGCCTTGATGTTGATGCTTTTTTGTTGAACTATTTCCACTTGGGCTATCATTTTATTGCCTTACTAATAAGAATTCAGTAAAATCTAGAGTTTGTTCCAACTAAGGAAATGCTTGGGCATTTTCAGAGATTACTAAATACGGAAGTCGTCTATTTTAATAAAACACTTCAATAATATTGCTTTCAAGTGGGAAATAACCAGAGGATAAAAACAATTTTAAAATACAAGCAAATAAACAACAAAAAAAGAAAATGCCAATTTCTATGGTCAATGTCACATTACTACTCATTTCTCTGCTCAAGTGTATAGAGTTCTTCAAGTGTAACAATTAACGATCCAGGTCAGTTAATCTATATGATCATGCTGTAGGGACCTGGATGTGTAAGGGAATGTGGCCCATTCATAAAGGACTGTGCACTTAGGAACAAGGACATAGAAATGAAAGTTGGTTGCTTATAAAATAGAAAGAAAATATGTCAACGATAGGAGAAATAAAGATTTCTCTTCCCTGGAGTTATTTCCCCTAAATTACGAACAATTTTAAAAGATTTTTTTGTAAGTGGGCAAGAGATACAATGCAAATATTCTTACAATCTTTTTACAACATTTTAAAAATTTTTATTTTATTCTTTTGTAAATTATACTTTTAGTTAGGTAGGTATTACAATGATAATGATAATACTACCCAACTTGAGATCAAGCTGTTGCTTATATATATAATAGTTTCATCATCAACTACATATTTTATATTCTTGTGAATGCATATATTTAACCAAGATATGCAAAAAGATATTGGGGAACTTTTTAAAATAATTCATAATAGAATCATTTTGTGTCTTGCAAGGAAATGTCTTTCTTCAATGTTAAGAAAGACTCTTGCTACTGCTTATGGTTGACCAGTAGAGAAATATCCATATCAAACAAATTAAAAAAAAAAATCCAAGTCACCAGTAATTCCAGGGAACATCATCTGAAAAGAATTGAACCCTATTTCATTCAAAACCAAATTCGGGTAGCAAATTTGCAATGAGTATTTGTGAAAGAAAGAAAGAAAAGAAAAAAAAAGGAAGAATGGAAAGGCTTCAATAAGAAAGCTAAATAGTAGGAAAACCCAGAAGGAAGTGGATGATATAAAATATGTAATAATATTAAGTTAAAAAGCCTCTGCTATCAGACATGGAACAGCATCAATCTTATAATTAAGTAATATATACATAATATGGTTTCTGGGCTGACAATTCATTACTGAGAATTTCACCATGGATTTTTTAGTATGTAACTCACCTTACCTCATTATAATTCTCCAAGGACACATTTTATGAAGGTGAGTTTATGTTTTTGTCTCAAATAAAAGGACCACATTGCACCCATGGCTGTCTTGTTTCTGAACCACACTGTTACAACGAAGCTGCCCTCTGTCACAGCCACACCAGAACACCCAAGGGTATTCTAATAAACCATCAACAAATGGTCCCCTTAGAAACCACGGGACAATAGCAGTGGCTAGCCACAAACACCTGAGCTCGGAGAGCTGCTACCTGGGAAGACTCCACTAGCAAGTCTCAGACCAACCTCAAGTCTGGGGGAGACTTGCCAACATGGCCAGTTTCTGCATCGGAAGCCACAGCACTCCCTCCAAGAACAGTTTTCACGTATATACACTACAGAAAGGATTACCCTTTGTTTCTTCAATGAACGCAGTCTTTCTCATGCATGCATTTTTGAACCTCAAAGAATGGCAGGTTCTTTCTAAGTACTTTTGAAATTTTAAAACTCCTAAATTCCATTGTCAGAAATTGGAGTTCTTTGTGCTGTACTTTTCTGGTAATAAGCAATACATTTTCTTCCCACAGCTAATGTGGATCTCAATTCTACCAACTTAGTGCATGGTTTATATTATGATCTAGTATAGCTATCTTTCATTTGGCATAGGTCTGAAAACATTGCCTAAAATTGTATGATGTATCTAAGTTTTATGAGCTAATAAAAATAAATTCCAATGTCCTATTATATAGTCAATCTATTGTTAGAGTGAAAAGTGAAGATACTACAAAAATAAAAAAAATATATATTAAAGGTTTGGAAAACAATTTTGAAATAATCTTAGTAGCCCACACAAGAAAGAAAAGATATGAAACTTGCTGCATGTTATGACAGAAAATCAGAGTCGTGTTTAATTGTACGTCTGAGAAGAGAATAAGGAGTATATTTAATTTCTTTTCAATTTGCTAGTTACAGTGATTTTTAGACAGATTGGATAATTTGCAAAATGCGATAATTTCTCAAATACTGCTATTTATTTAGGTCAGTTACTTGTGACTTGAGAACTGAGCATGTCTTGTCTTTTTCAGGATCAAGGCCTAATGTCATGCAGACCCTGTGTATCTTGTTGAATATGTTGACTTCGTTTGAATTGAATGGGGCTTTGTGTAGCTTTCCTCTACTTCACAGATGATGGTGATGCAAGCTAAAAATAGTGAACAATATGTTGAGAATTTGTTTGTGAAGAGAGAAGAAACTGAGAGGTAATGACTGGCCAGAGATGCTTTAAGCTCCACCGAGGGAACCGTACTCAAAGATTTCACAAAGGTTTATTTGGTATTGACATATACATGTATTTCCCCTCTCAGCTGGAATGACTCCAGAAGGGCTGTCATGGTTGGTCGAGTAAATAATACATGCTTTAAAAACAATTATAAATCTGTATTCACCTGATGGACTTTGTATTCATTCCAGTCAATTGGGCATATAATACTCGTTTAAAAAATAAGTACATATAATGCATTAAAAACTGCTTAAACGCCCATTTAACCGGAGAGGCCAAAACAGCTCTAAAATGGAGCATGTGATTAACACTAATGGAAGCTCTGCATATGTAATGAAAGGAGAACCCCAAACCCTTTTAGAGAGGGTATGACAGGAGAATGACAGCTGGGAAGCACTAAGATCTAAGGCTGCTATTGCTTCGGAAAGCGACTCTATCCTCAAAGCAGCCAATAACTCTCAGTGTGGTGAATCCTGGGGTCCAAGGCAATAAATGTACTGATATTTTTGGCAAAATAATGCCAAGAGGAATGGCAGTACCAGCCTGATGATAAATAAATCAGTGCTGCCATTGGGTTGCATCTCTGTACGTAAACAGCTGTTCACTGATCATAGCTCTCCTCCCATTTAAAGATTTCATGGGAGATTCCTTCTTCATAATGTATGTGAGTTTTTAATGAGCATACTGTGGAAAGAATCCCATATTTTAGCTCCCCAAGGCTTTCTTTTTTAAAAGAAGAAAGGACACGTGCAACAGTTGGCATAAAAACAGAAATGATTCTGACTTATTTCTTTTGGTTGGGGCTTTAAGAGGGAATTTACCAACTAGCTACATAGATGGTGAGATTTGGGAAGCAATTATAAGTTTGCCTGTCAGCCAGTTTCTTCTCCATTAGCCTGAAGAAAGAAAAAAAAAAGTTTGAAATTATCTTGAAGTGATTTGTAGGAGGGGTTAAGATGATAGAAATTCTCTGCTGCAATGCCAGCACATACCTGAGCGTGATATGCATGCATTCCTGAGCAGTCTCCAGCCCCTACATTAACCTCGTAGACGAACTGCCCATGGCCTAGGGAAACAGCATTCTACATGACAGTGGGATGCAGAATGGGAGAAAAGGTATACAAGGTGTGTATCGTGTACTTAGAGGCCAGACAAAAGAGAAGGCTGGGAGCACTCAAGGGATAAAATGAAAGCACGGAGCTGCCTCAAGGAGCCCCCCAAAAGACCTCAGGGTCCCCATCCATTACATTGCTGATCACCTGCCACATAGTATCTCACTGGTAACTGCTGGAAATCTGCCCAGCCTCAGTCTCTTTCCCCTTTTCAGTATTAAATTGTAATCATTTGAATGTTGCTAGAATAGAAATAAATTGAGGGCGGGGACATTTGTGTGTATAGTTTCTAGGCATTATTGCAAATACCAAGAGTGCCTAAAATGCAAGAGATGCTCACTGAATGTCTGTTGAACAAATTAATTGAATGAATAAATGAGTAAACACCGTAATGCTGGCAGAGGCGCAGGATCAGAAATTAAGTTTGAAGTCAAATAACAAGCTGGTTTCCTATGTAGTCTCATCATCCAAGGTATAAGAAAGATAATTTCAGCTATGAATAGATGCTTTGAGTAGATAAATCTTTGACAAAAGGACATACAGAGTAGAGGATAAGTAAAACAGCTAGCAGCAAGGGGAGAAGGGAGAAGACAAAACGAAAACACCCCTGGAGATGTCTTGGGAGTGCCATTAAAAGAACACAAAAGTGCAGATCCATAAAACAAAGGTTCCTTGGAGACTTTTGAATCTAGTTCTAGACTCTGCAAAGGTTGGCATGTCATGTTTACTGTTCTCTATTCCCATGAGATAAATGCTGTCTTCCTTACTGCCAGGTGTAGACTCACAATAAATCCCTATAGCCTGAGCCTGGCAAACTCAATGTCCCAATCCTCTTGAGAGTCACAAAATACCAGGTCTCGTGCAAGAGACTGTAAGTGTCTCCTTCCAAACTCTGTGTCCGCTTTGCTACCTAAAAACAACACAGCCCAGAAGAGTCCCACCACTTCTGCTTCTCTCTATTGAGCTTCCTAAACCCAGTCCCAGGGATGTGAGTTGGCAAGAAGATTAGAAATGTGATTCTATTGGTTTCCCACCTTTCTCTATCCTCCGGATATCCCACACCAAATCTTTCCTTTACCAGCGAGTAAATAAAGCTCCCAAATGAAAGGAAATAAACAAATACCAAGGAAGTAAATGGGGGAAGGGAACTACAGTAAAATAAGAAGAGCCTGCCAAAAAGTCCTCTTACACACATATCACCATGCAGTCCTCAACACCTCCCTACAAAGTTAGCCTCATCTTTGATACATGAACACTGAGACTACCTTGAGAGAATAAGTAACTTGCCCAAGAATGTATTGAACGCCTGCAATACATTAGCACTAGAAGCCCAGGTATCAACCAGAAGATGTGCCCTCTCCTTCATGGAGCTATTGTGTAAAGGAGATTTAAAAAAACAAATATGAAATTAAATACAGTGTGGTGAGTGCTACAGAAACCCCTACGAGAGCTTCTAATGCAGATCCAGGGGGTAGATAAACTGGTGGATACTTTGAAATCTAAAATACGAACTGGATTCAGCCAACTAAAGAGGCAGTGAAGACAGCCCCTGTAAAAGAACTGATATGTACACAAGACCAGAGATAAGCAAAATTGCAAGGGGTGGAAAGTTGCAAAAAATGATGCTAAAGAAATCAATGGAGACTGGCTCGTGCAGGACATTGTAAGCCATGAAAAAGAATTTGGATATTATCATGAGGACAATAGAAAACCATTCAAGGGGTTAACAAGTGTGATGTATGATCAGAGTTGTTTCTGAAAGATGTATCTTACTGCAGTGGAAAACAATGAGTTAGAAAAAATAAAGGAAAATTACTTAGGTTGAAATACATGAATTATGAATATATAAAGGGTTTTTTGTCTGACAAAAATGCCAATTTGATATGGTTCAGCCTAGTGGTTAGGCAGTTATTACTTGTATCAAAGCAATTAGAGGGAGAATAAAAAGCTGTCAATGCTTTCCTTATCTTCTGTAGCTATTTTTGAGACGATATATTCAGCCTTCGAAGATTGATTGGATATGACAAAAGGAGAGAAAAGAGGCATTAAGAGGGACCCTCCCCCAAAATTTCAAAATATAGCAACTGGGTAGATAGTGATGGCATACCCACAAATCTAGGAAAAGAGGTGAACAAAACAGGAAGAGAGAGACAAAGAAACAGACTCCTTGGAAGAGTTTACCTATTCCCAGAACTCACCGTACATACAGTAGAAGAGATGACTTTAAAATAAAAATTCTAATTTTAACAAAGTAAAATGAATTTTAAAAAGAATGACATTGTGAGCAGATCTACCAATCTTTATATTTAAAACCTAAAACCTTAATCTAATTTACCAATCCCTATCTTTCTGTAAAATAGATATCACTCCCATCCCATTAAAAAAATAGGCTCCTATTTTTGCATAGATTCATAATCTGACCTTCTCCAGGTTGCCAATGCCTAAGAAATAGCTCCAAGACTGTAGATTAACCTTTATAGGGTGTACTTGACATGAATTTTTAAGAGATATAGTGTCTTCAAATAAATGATCCCAACACAAATTCAAGATTCAATCAGCATTAATGGTGGTATTAGAAATGATAACTTCAATTATAAGCATAATGCATTTTCCTTTGGGAGATCAATTTATGTAGAGTAGGTACTTGGAGTTTGCCCTGGTACAGCCATACTTCAAATCTGCTTGTGACCAAGAAAAGACATTTGTGCTAGTTTGATTTTAGATAATAGCAAATGCTTTAAAAAATTAATAGTATGTAACACATTTTCCAGAAAGTTATTTTTTCCAATCATCTGAGAAAAGAGATGTGGGTTGAAATTAAAACAGATAAGATATGAAATTAATAAAAGAAATGTACAGTTTGTCCTCATGTGAATTTTATATTCAACCTATGGTTTTAAAAGAAGTAGCTATAAAATATTGCACTACATAAAACTAAAATAAGCAATTTATCTCAGTATTATTTTACATCATTTCACTTTTTAAAAAAAGAAGGTAGTCTTTAAGGAGATATATGACTAAAACTATTAAGTAATTAAAGAATGTTGACAGCTATTTTTAAAATGAAGATCATGAGAGTTCTCCTAAAAATGAAAACAAAAGTACCTATAACATCAAAATGACTAAACTGAAAACTCAAAAGAATTTATTTCTCAATGTAATTTAGAGAAAACTATAATTGGGAGAAATTTTCCTGGAGATATTGACAAAGCAGTATAGAAAGATAAGCATTTCTGAAACTATAAAACATATGGATTGATATCCATGTGTAAATCTATAAAGTATCTTAAATGAATGTAGTTGGACATTCTTTTTAAACTATATAGCCCTAAAGTATTAATAATTATAGTTAACAATCACTAACATCTTTTTATATGCCATGCAAAATATATCAGATGTGTTAGGTACATTGCGGCAAATACAATATTAGTCCCATTTTACAGATGAATAAACAAGCTTGGGAGTTTAAGTTACTCAACTGACTTCTTTGGCCTGATGAGTGGCAAAGCCAGCCCTTGATCTGCAGCCTGTGTGTTTCTCAAGCGTGAGCTTAACTCCAGCATGCTGTATATTTCCCATCAGCAAAGGGCAAGGTCACTTGACTCCATTATATATTTTTTTAAGAATTACTTACTTATAAAAAAAAAAAAAAAAAAAAAGAATTACTTACTTATTTGAGAGAGAAAAAGAGAGAGAATACACAAGAGCAGTGGAAGGGATAGAGGGAGAGGGAGACAAATTTTCAAGCCGACTTCTTGCTGAGCATGGAGCTGGGCACGGGGCTCCATCCCAGGACCCTGACACCATGACCTGAGTCAAAATCAAGAGTGGGATGCTTAACTGATTGAGCCCCCCAGGAGCCCTCCATTATATTTATTTTAGGTCAGTGTCTTTTTTCACTTTTAACTAATGGGGGAGCTGGCACCAAGACGTGAAAACTGGGGGCCCTGGGTAGGACTATACTTCTGGCTTGATCATTGAGTTTATACCAATTGAGTCGTCTATCCATTCAGTTTTTCCATCAGTAAAATGAGACTTAGACTAGATTAAACCAGTACATCATTCTGATTAAGTGATATTTTTGATGTTGTTACTGGTTATTAAATAGATTCATCATATAATGTTAAGCTTTTAAATAGGAGCCCCTCCATAAAAACTCACTTTTAAATAGTTCAGTACAGTATTCATTAATTCATCCAACACATACTTGTTATACTTTCAGAACATCTTGGTGGTGCTTGGGTGGCCCAGTGGTTGAGCGTCTGCTTTCTGTTCAGGTTGTGATGCCGGGGTCCCGGGGTCCCGGGGTCCTGGGGTCCTGGGATCCAGTCCTGCATTGGGCTCCCCACAGGGATCCTGCTTCTCCCTCTGCCTATGTCTCTGCTTCTCTCTCTCTCTCTCTCTCTCTCTGTGTGTCTCTAATGAATAAATTTTAAAAATCTCTGAAGAAAATGACGTGGTGGTAGTTTGAGAAAAATAAAAATCAAAGTCAATCAATGTTTTCCATGATGTAACAGTCTACTTGGAAAGGTATGAAACACAGGTAATCAGCTCAAAATTGCTAAGCCATATACAAGCCAGTGCAAAAATAATATAGTAAAAATCATGCACATAAGTAATGAAGAGATGTGGAATAAAGGCATGATCAGTATACTCAGCTGTAACTAGAAAACACAATTGAAAGGATGGGTTTTGACCTGGAACATCAAAGAAGTGATGAAGATGGATGTCCAAAGAGAAAAACATAGGAAAGCATGAGAATATATATTGGAGGCTGATAAACTTGTAGTAGAAACAAGAGCCAGAAAGTTCAGGGAGGGTGTTTGACAGATGGTCTCAAAGATCATGCAACACAGATTTAAATGAAAATAAAAACAACTTTGTTTTGACTGGTTCTTCACATTGCTTTTGCAATTTGAAAAACAAAAAGCTAATTCTAATATACTCTTTGTCCAAAGTGTTTGCCTAAAGTATCTGTCAAATCCCTGTTCCCTAAGTTAGTCTATGAGTTTCACTCTAAACGCATTACGTGAGAAAATCAAACTCAAATATTTCCAAGGCAAGTTGAAAAGTGGTCATTCCTAGCTTCTAATTTTCTTTAAAAAAAAATATCTACAGACATATATATACTTTAGATTTTCCTCTGCCCCTTTTTAATGTCTTTATGGCAACTGCATATCTTTTGTTTCAATTTACTCTCCCTTGTGTAACTTGTAATGCCTTCTGCAAAATTCAACAATTCAGTCTGGAGCCAAAGAAATAAAACCCTGATGACTTTTGAAGAGTTTAAGATTCATGCAGGAAGAAATTACCTTGGTTAGTCATGCCTATTCTTATTAGCTGACCGAAGTTTGCTTTTGCTGAGAAAATGGTGGGAGTTTGAAGTGAAACCAAGACTCAGTAGATTATGCTGTAGGGTTTGTTTTTAATCACCGAATTCAAGAAGTAGCTAGAATTTCATTTTGACTGATCATATTGTTGTACATGCTATCAAATAATAGCCAAACGAGATAGAATGAAATGAATATCATCCTTCTTCTTTAGCTTATGTCAACAAAACAAGTGAATATTCCATGGTTCAGAAACAATATAAACGCATTTTTAATAGAAACCTACGTATAACTGTCACGAATGTCTTTCCAAATAAGAATACTGTGGGCAGCTACTCAACATCGAGATGTGTATTACATTGGGAACTTGTAATTGTTCCCTCAGAATATGCTATGAACACCGCAATGTTTAATCAATTAATCATGCAGCTACAGTTTTGCAAAGCCTCGACCAGGTGAGCCGTGAGTGTTTCTGCATAGTGTACATGAACTAAGAATGTGAACACAGAAAAAAAAAAAAAAAGCCCCCTTTTTTTTTTAAACCCTCTTTCCCTTGTTTGAAGTAACAACAGCAAGGCCAGTTGAAACTCTGGACTAAGAACATTCACACATGGTCTGAGAGAGTAAATGGTATCCCCTAATAACGGTATTATTTAATATCTAATAAAAAACCTGCCCACATTTGTATCAATGGGTAAAAATAATACCTAATATCTATTGAGTAATTAATTATTACGTGCCAGATACCAATGCCAAGTGCTCTACCTAGAACTCCATTATTCCCACTATTACACTCTTGCAGTGGTTCTCAACTAGAACTAATTTTGACCCCATGGGACATTTTGCAACCTCTGCAGTTGGTTTTGGTTGTCAGAACTTGAAGGAGAGCGGTTGTGATATTTGCATCTAGTGGGTAGAGGCCGGGAGTACTGCTAAGCGGCCTTCAGTGCGCGACAGGCCCCACAACAAAGAATTATCCAGTCCTGCAGGTCAATAGTGCCAAAGCTGAGAAACCCTGCTCTACTTTTACCTCCTTATGACGGATGAGAAAAAGGAGTCCTGAAGAGGTTAAATGAAATGCCAAAGGTCATAAAGCCAATAAGTAACTGGGGTGGGACCCCAACCCTGCACGGCTTGACACCAAAACCCACACCCTCACCATCACGTCACACTCTTGCTGCATTGTCGCTCATTAGAAAATCATGTGCCTCGTTGCACACAATCTCACAGTGCAGCAAACCTAGCGCTTTGCATCAGAGGCCCTTGGTTTGGTGGAAGGAAGGCTGCTCTCTACCTCTTTAATCTTCTTCACCAGTCAGTCCAATTCTTATCCATAATCTGGGAGCCCACATCTAGAGTTTTCCTAAATGTTTCCCCTAACTTTCTATGATTCTAGCCCTGAGCCTTCTAGCAAGGTGACCTGATTACCTATCTCTCCACTGGGTGTTAGATTAGCCTCCCTTAGGCTTTGCCCTTAACTCTGTTCCCTGCTTTTCAGCAATCAGAATTCCCTGGAGTGACCCCCTGCTGACTTGGCCATCTTCTCTGTCGATAGAATCCTGCCTCCACTGACGCCATGGATGACTTTTTCTACTCCTACGAATGACCCCAACACCACTGGGGAGGTAAGCAGGATTCCACATTGCCTTTTCCCTCCAACTGTCTGTGGAGTATCAGACATTCCTCAGGGAAGCCACAAAGAGTTGACTGTCTTCCACTCTGAAGTAGTAAAGATTCCTAGGGGAGGGAATCTGCAGCCTGCCCTCCAAACCAAATTGCTGAAGACCCAATGTATTTGCTCACTTACCTGCACGCACCCCAGGGGCCGATCTAAAACAGGCCCAACAGAGCTAGCAGGTAGCATGAAGCTAGATTCTCCAGCCTTGGGTCATTGTATTTTTACACCCATCATGGAAGTAACACATGCCCCCAAAATAGCAGCTTCACTACACCACAGTATCAGGAGCTATAATTTATCTCTAAATATAGATTTGAAATACAAGAAACAACGCTTCCTATTATGTGCCCTTTTGAAGGGCCAGATTTGTTTCTGCAGAAAATGAGACCTGGAAGAAATCATAAGAAAGTACTAGGGTATCAACCAGAACTACCCACGAAAGTGGAGTTCATTCCACAGCACTTAGAGATGTGACTGCCAAGAGGATTTCTGGTTCTCAAAATCTGCCTATGTCACGCAGAGGTGAGGGGTCTTTCCGCCCCAGTTTAAACAAATGTAGATCATCCTACAGAGGGCTTTGGGGGCTGTGAAACCAGGAGCTCTTAACTCCATGACTGAAGATTGAAGTTCTCCATTGGATGCCACGGTCACTCAATAGTCCTAAGTTATTGCGAAGAAATATGCAATGTAGCCACTCCTAATAATCATAATGGTTCATAATAGGCCACTCATGATAACCCATGGCTGGTGATCTGGGAAAGTAAACAGATGTCTCAAAGTTAAAATATTATCACTCTTGGGGCACCTGGGTGTCTTAGTCGGTTAAGCATCAGCCCTCCGCTCAGGTCATGATCCCAGGGTCCTAGGATCGAGCCCCTCTTTGGCCTTCCTGCTCAACAATGAGGCTGCTTCCCATTGTTCCTCCCCCTATTTGCTCTCTCTCTCTCTCTCTCTCTCAAATAAACAAATAAAATCTTTAAAAAAAAAAAAAGAATAGTATCAGTCTTACATCCCATTATACATACCAACAGTAGATACGTAGAATATGGATTCGTCACCATAGCTAGATAATTGGGATTCACATCAGAACCTAAACATTAAGTAACAGTCTCTTATCCTTCTCTCTAAGTCATTTCTCAGACCTGGTGGCAAAGACCAAAATTATCCAGTGTGGATCACATTTCCCTGCTGGAGGAGGTCACTGAGGGAACACAACCCCTGGCTGATACTTGAGCTGGCTCCGGGTAATCAGAGGAGTGGCTCCTATCCCCGGCCCCCACCCGCACCCTTGGAATATGTGTGGCACCCACCATTCCCACACTAGGAGCACTACCAGGACACAGCCTTGAGAGTTCGGTGTTATGGGGACCGTCTGGACTGTGTACGTGACTGAACCCCACTAAAGCCTCTTTATAGATTACAATTCTGCAAGGTGTGGGGAGGGGGCAGAGATCTCGCTTTAGCACAGCCCAAGACAGGCCTCGTGGGCAGCCCGCTGACTTAGTACAAGCGCCACCCACCCACCTGGAGTGGCCTGGCTCTTTCTTCCTTCTTCCCTTGCCCTCCACGTGCAGGGGCCAGTGCTGGAGTCACCGGGGGAATTCCTGAGCTTGGGCACCAAAACCCCACTCTACCCACCAAACCAGCCTCCCCTGCTCCTGGTTCTAACAATGATTAAAGTCCAGTTGGCAGCATGAGAGTGAAACAGGAGCCCCCCCTCCCCAATATCCAGAAACTTGAAATTTCTGGTGAACAAGTGCAAAGGAACCTCATCTTACTGATCCATGCCATGAAATGTCCCCTCTGCACCCCCAACTTCCCTGGCTTGGCAGGGCTTCTGCTTCATCCCTTCTGGGGGGATCCCGGGGCTGCCAGCACCCTGGAAAGGGCAGAGCAGTAGGGAAACAGAGGCACAGCTCCTGTGGGAAAAACAATCAAGACGGTAAGAACCTCACCTCGGCCGAGGGGCTTCTGGTGCTGGGGTCAGGCCACCGCTCTGCCTCCCACAGGCCGCAGGGTGTTTGGGGGGTGCTGGCTCAGGGTGGGGGGCCTATTGCTTAGAGTCTGAGTGGCCTCCCCATTGTCTGGAAGCTGATCAAATGCCTTGGAAGTCCAGCAGGGGGGTAGCTTGCCCCTTGAGCTCAGGATACCGCGGAAATGCAGTCAGTGCCTCTAATGGAGGCCTAGGCTAGTCTGATCCCAACCAGTCACTATTTGGGGGCATCTCGTTGTTGTGCCCCCACCCCTATCTAATATCTCACCTGAACACACTCATGCACACGCCCACGCACACCCCTTTCCTGTCACTCCATCTACGTCCAGGTGTTTCAGGGAGGTGAGCACGCTGGCGAACCCAGGCCTGCTGAGGCTGTCACCGAGCTAGCCCCCGACATACAGGTCGGCCCAATTGTCACAGCCAAGTAGCAATCATTTGTCTTTCCCTTGTCTCCTCAGAGCAGAGGGGGAATGTTCAGGGTGGTTTTAGAATACGGACAGGGGTCTCCACAGCCAGGAAAAGACATCTGACACCTTCCCCTCCCATCCCCCAAACCGTTGTGACTCCTCGAAGGCTCGAATGCGGGTCTCCAGAGGTGAAGGGAGCGTGGATTAGCCCACTGTGCGGCCTTGCCCACAGCATAGTATAATATTAATTAGTCACCTTCCTTATTATTCAGTCAAAATATCCCAGACTGAAATAAATTACATTCTTAGCACATATTTCACACCCCT
Organism: Canis aureus; assembly: GCF_053574225.1. Classification (NCBI taxonomy): domain Eukaryota; kingdom Metazoa; phylum Chordata; class Mammalia; order Carnivora; family Canidae; genus Canis; species Canis aureus. The sequence goes on along the minus strand of NC_135644.1, from coordinate 21,203,084 downwards.
GGATCAAGTCTTGCAAGGGTTTTCTTTTATTATTTATAAGATCATGTGCTGTCTTCCTGCGGAAAATGAGATGGTCTGCATGAGGAAAAAGGTAAAAGAAATGCAGAGAAATGAAACAATCAGATATTCCCTAATGATATTTAAAAATAGAAAATTTGCTACTGTTACATACAGCATGTTCCATCTTTTGAGATTTAATGGCTCTCTTGTGGTTTAATGGAGAATTACTTTCAGTAATTGATTATTAAAATTTAAAATTGCTAACCATCTTCATTATTAGATGAGCGAACATGTTATCCTTGTAATTAAAAAAGCCCGAGACTCACTTTCATCCTGTTGACAGAGCGGGCGCACCGTCTCCGCACTCGGACTTGATGGTTTCAGGCTTCTTGTTTGACAAAAATAGCCAGCCAGTCATTTGATGATGAAAATGCAGAACATCCACAGAGACTGAGCAGAAAATATAATGAACAAAAAAATAAAATAATAAAAAGCCCTACAAGCTAATTAAAGTTTTCAGTCCCGACTCATTAAATGCTCTGCATCACTTATGTGATATTTCCGTGCGCAGGTGGCGCTGGGCGCTGTCACGGTCTTGGGGCCTCCCCCCTCCAGAGCCTAACAACCCCCCCTCCTCTACCTGCCCTCTTGCACCTCACCCCAAGATGCTACCATTATGAATTGTTGGTTTCGGCAACACACTCCACCGAGGGGGACTGGGAAAATACACTGGGGTTTCCTGCTGTCCTCAGTGTGGTAGGCTCTTGCTAGACTTGCATGGAGCACCCTGAGGGTCAGGCACCCTGATGAGTCCAACCCGTGGGGCCTCAAAATCCCTGACCAAGCCTTCCATCCGAAGAGGGAAACCTTTACCACTCAGTTATCCACACACCGGGGGGCAGGAGGGCGGTGAGAATCTGCCTTTTTATGGGAGCCTGCACTGCCCTCCAAGTTTTCATCACACCCCAGTCTTCATTTAGACAAGGCAGCCCTCAGATCTCCACAAGGGAATCTTAGAACTGTCAACAAAAAAGTCCATCAAAGGGGACATTTTTCACAACCCAAGTATTAGACAGATGTCAGTCTTCAGGAGAGGAAAATCCAGAGGGCTCGAGAAGCACCTACATGAGTGAAGCAAAGATTTTTGTGCATGAAGATTTATTCCGAAAATCAAGGAAAGCCATCTGAATATCAGCATTCCTATAAAGTCTCAGTTGCTTAGCTCATAAAATCCATGCTCAAATGTCAGGTTTTTTAATTGACTAATCAATGACCTGCCAATATTTTCTTAAGATTCAGACCCTCAAGGATGTCCTCTCTGCTTCAACCCAGCCAACCTTGATTATTCTTTGACACAAATTACCACCCTACCCTTTGTCCACACTCAAAGACTATGATATCACTGGTCAATATTTAGACTGTGCTGTAGAGCTGTTCTCGTGTACCTGTCCTTGTGTTTGTCTTCCCAATTAGATTATGTGAGCCTCAAGAGTAAGAGTAATTTCTTCCTTTTGCTATTTTCACTTACCTATATACCTGATGTCGAGCTCAGCAGACATCAGGGGTGCCACTCATCTGATTTGCTTTCTGGGTTAGATATGAAAGTATGACCAGAAGCTGAGATGTCCTATACTGATTAAATATAACCTTGGGTTTAGGACCCATTTAGACTAGATCAGCCTTTCTCAACCATGGAACAATTTTCTCAATTTTCCCACCAGTGGCACATAGCTAGTTGCATTCTAGATGCGGGCGAGGTAAGCAAGCTAATTACACACAATGAGCATTAGAGCTTAGTTCTCAAGACTTCTTAAGAAAGACTGGTCAAGATTGCTCTTCCAGATTACCGGCAGGAAGTTCAAAAAGCCAAATAAGAAAATTCTTTTCCTCTTCCATAGTCTTTCTGGCTTTGATGATATAATAACTTTGCTTCCAGAACATAAAGGGCCAACCAGTTTTTAAGGCTGTCTCATGTGTGAACACCCCATAATCACTTCGTAAGCCCAAACACCATGGCATCTTACTTGTGCCAGTGACACATACTTCCATGCTCAATTACGTTCTCCGTATACTGGTGATATCATTCTCATTTAAATATTTCTCTCTCACACAGCACTTAGTTCCTAACTTTTAATGTGTAAGAGATTACAGTACACATCAACTAATTAAATAAATGAATTGAATACATGAAACCAAGCGAATGGACTGATCCTGATTTTTTTTTTCCTATTTCCTAAACTTCCTTCTTGAATTTAAACATGAATGAAAGTAGCTACCCAACACAAGTATACTGATCAGGGGTCTACAGAAATTTATTTCTCACATGGGCATCAAAACCTTTTGTCCTCAAATTCCTGATCTTTTCACCTCAGTTGACAGCAATCCCATAGTTTCAGATTTCACAGGCCATCACCTCTGAGTCATCCTGGACTTCTCCCTTTCTCTCATACCCCTTATTTTATCCACCAACAGAATATATCAGCTCTTCTGTCAAAATAGATCCAGACTATTGTTCACCATCTCCACCACTACCACCCATCCCAAGGTACCCTCAGCCATCACCTAGATTATTCTAATCGCCTCCTAGGAGCACTATTTACTGTCAGAGATACTCTGTTCAACATCATTTGGTTCAAGTCATTCCTCTCCCCACACCCTCCATGCCCCGTTTCATTACGATGGCCTACCAAGTCCTACAGGATCTGCCTGCCTCTCCTCACCTTTCACATCCACTCCTCTCCACTCCCTCACTGTCACCAGGCATTTTGGCACTCTTGCTCTTTCTCCAAACAAGCATTCTCCGGCCTCAAGAAATGCCCCGAGGCCTTTGCACTTACTCAGCCCTCAGCCAGGATTGTTTTTCACCAACACAGGTGTGAACAGGAGCTTGTTCTTTCACTTTCTTCAGATCGCTGTTCAAATACTGTTCTATTAAGACCTTGAAAGATCTTTACATCTGCTTATTCTACAACTAGTTAATTTATCAAGGCAGCTAAAATTAAAATGAAGAAATTACAAAGATTGCAAACTGTTTACAGAATATCACCATATCAGGGGAAAATCAAGCACTGACATAGTTTGGGTGCATAATATGGGCACTCCACAAAGGAATTCTGGGGCTTTCTGCCGGGAGACCACTGAAGAAGCATTTCCGCTGTAATTTATTTCTATCCCATCCCTTTATCTTCTACAAAAGATAAGATTGCCTAAGAAGGGTTCCCAAAAGGTTACTGACAACCAATTGAAATGGCTTATACCATCCAAATTAGCTTCAAACATTGATTCTATTGACCCTTTTTTTCTATATGGAACATGGTTCTTGAAGGAAGGAAGGAAAAGAAGGGGAAAAAAAGAAGACAATTTTTCATTGATACTTCTTTGTAGTCAGACAAATCAAACTCACACCAAAAATTCAAAGAGTAGCAAAAGAACTTATCCAAGGTTTTGTTTTTGTTTGTGTTTTTTGTTTTTTGTTTTTTTTTTTTACTGCTACATCTCACACATTATAGTGTCCTAGCAGCAATACAGCTGATAACAGCCTGCTGGCATTAAAACAATTTGTGAAAAATATTCCAGTTTTGCCAAATTCTTACAACCTTTGCATGTTATGGGACCTGGAACAAAGCTAGTTTTTGTGGTGGAAGGAAAGACTTTGTAACTTTCCCCGATGAGAGATTTCATATGTTGTTTTTTTAGTTTTTTTTTTTAAAGGGTTACCCAAGGATCCCTGAAAATTGGATCTGGATGGGATATTGGTTGAGCCACTTCGTCCTTTTAAAGATAAGGATGCAAACACTTGGTGAGGGTAAATAATTTGCCCAAGGCATAAGATTTGTTACCAGAAAGCTGGGAATAAAACTCAATCTCCTTGGCATTCATTGTTCCTTCTGACTCGCTGTGTTTGTAACTTTTTGATAATTGTGCCATTTCTGGCGGTCACAGTGAAAATCAATGGATGTTAGCCATGCCACTAGGAAGTTAGAATCCTAAACTTGAAACCAAATGGTAACGTGAAAATAGACATAGTCGTAATTATGATGAAATATATTTTTCAGTTTACAATTTCTGATCTTCAAAAGGTTTTCATATCTATTGTCTCATTTTATCCTCAAAGGAATGTCCTACAAATTATATAATAGGAAATATTGCATAAATATTAATAGATAACATTGAATACTCCAGTGTGCTCTTTGGGGAGTGGTCAGGAAAGGAAAGTTGCTATGGTTTCTTACATGTATGAATGAGATGGTGCTTTCATCATATTTGCTGGATGCCACTAAATTGGTTTTGTGGATCAACCTTTATGTCTCTACACAGCTATAGATACATCTATAGCTATCTATAGATATACACAAATATGTATACATACGTACACAGGTATGTCTGTATATATGTGTGTGATATATATTATATATATATATACACGTATATAATTTCTCTCCTCTGTTCTCATAGTCATATTTGGAATCCACTAATGCTCTTTGCTATATTCCATGTGTCAGCACAGACGAAAGCCATCTCAGGGCTCTGGAAATGGCAGAGAGTGAATAATTAAGATGAGGCATCAAGACATTGACATGTCATTCACTGGTAACACAGAGGGACGGGATGCCAATAGTACTTTCTAAATATGCCACCAAGGGAGGGATTTCCTAGATCCTTAATAAAATTGGCCCCCATACATAATGGATACTACCAGCCGGTACCTGCTTTCCACTGCAGAGCTTATGTCAAAATTATGAAGGGAAAAAGGAAGAAAGGGATATTGTTCATTTGCTTATGGAGAGACAACTGTCTATTTTGTGAAATTTGAGTGGAGTCAGGCAGGGCCTCTGGCCAAAAGTATATCTCTCAATGCTTGTCATATTGCCTGAAATCCCACCATTATCGACTGGGTCTTTTGTGTCTTGAATCTTTTTCAGGCCTTAAGCAAACCCATTAAAATGCATATGCTCTTAAAAGGGCCACAATATTCTCACAGATTAGGCCCTTAATTAATGGAGCTCAGGATAAACCAGGGATAAGGAGAGTGACAGTAGAGGGGTGTTTTTAAAATAATACAACACAAATGTATATTTCCAGATATGGAAAACTTGCCTGGGGCCATTAAACATATCAGAATGTTGAGTGGGACTTCTCTGTGTGCCTCCAAATGGGCACTAGGGTCCACAGTTCAAAATAACAGACAAAAATATATATGTATGCTCAAATTATAAAGGGAATCACCAACAATTGGGGCTAGGCAGTCTGATCCCAACACTGAGGAGTTTGGTGCACTTAATCAAAAACTGGAACTTGGCTTTCAGAGGGGGACCCGGAGCAGATCCTTTACAAAATGCTAAGCCTGTTCACCTTGCTTGTGGGGGGAAGGTCCTGATTTTGTTTAAACCTTTGTCTGAGATATTGCATACCCACCAACAAGTTTTATGAGCCACTTGCACAGTGGTGTGGACCCTCTTTGTCTTTCTCATAAGAGCCAATGTCCTGATAGGTTCACCATCAGCAAAGACCTAATTCTAACTGACTCAGTATCATTAATGCTCAGTTTCCTAAAATCTACTCAGTTTAACTAACTAGCGAGAGCTTAGATGATAAGCAATCACGTCATTTTGCATGAGATTAAGAAGATAAAGTGGAAAAACACTATGAAATCGCCATGAGGGGGAACTGGCAGCAAAGTGCTCATTTGGGATCCCTGGGTTGCTCAGTGGTTTAGCGCCTGCCTTTGGCCCAGGGCGCAATCCTGGAGTCCCGGGATCAAGTCCCCCATCAGGCTCCCTGCATGGAGCCTGCTTCTCCCTCTGCCTGTGTCTCTGCCTCTTTCTCCCCCTATGTCTATCATGAATAAATAAATAAAATCTTAAAAAAAGAGAGAGAGAGAGTGGCTCGACCACTGTCCCACACACAGCGGGCAGAGGACTGTGCATTCCAGGAAAATCCGCGTCCTTACCTTTTATGGCATCTGTTCATTTGCTTACTGTTAAGTAGGGAGGAAAATCCTAGGGAGCAGAGCCTCTGCCAGAAACCCTGCTTATGATTGGAGAGCACCTCATCTGGATTTGAAACGACTCCCAGTATCACACAGAAAATCCACAATGCACTGGAACCACACAGATCCTCTTCCTGGCAGATGCCCCAACTGTGAAGCATCCTGAGAAGCAGCAGGTTGTTTGAAGAGGAGATGTCCTATGACCCCACCCACCACCACCAAGGGGACCCTACTGCCACCAGGGACAGATTCTACAAACCTAGATAGACTGCACGGGAAAAGGCTCTATTCACTCACTGGAATTTCCTGACACTTCCATAAATGTCAATAGACACCAGTCCAAGGAGTATATGATGCCCCAATATATTCTGGTATAAAAGCTGTAAGCAGAAGAGTCTTCAAATAAAAGTACTGGGGGCAATGTCTAAGTCTGCGGACGAAGAGCAGACCATTCTCAACGGCAGCCTATCACTGCGGAGGGGCCTCGAATCCCCCAGAGCCGCCAAATCATCTGTTTCATTGACACAATTATTAAATCATTGATTAGTGTGCCGAGTGGCCGTATTGCTTGTCTTTATTACAGGTGAATGGTAGCCGTTGCCAGCTGTTTCCATGGCAAGTTCTTCAGCTGCAGAAAAGCTGGCATGGTGCCCAGACGCAGCCTGGGAGCCTCACGGCTTCAAAGTGGTTTTCCTTTCCCCCAGCGAGGCTTCCCCCTGTCATTACATGGTTTCCCTGTGCTCTCATCATTCCGACAATGGGATCCCTAAAACCAAACCCAGAAACGAAGAGGTAACCTGTTGGCAACTAATGAAACACAGAGAGATTGTTCAAGCAGAGTAGATGCGAAATGGCTTTGAACCCGTTTAAACGATCTGCTTGTGTCCCATCGCCCCGTGGTCAACACAGGCGTGAAGGCAAGTGTCTGGGGTTCATAAAAATTACCCCTTCTTTGCCTTAAAGATCCGCTCTCTTGTTGCTTCACATCTCAAGCTCCAGAAGGAGCTTGCTTTCTGTCCACTTGTCCAAATTCTACCCATCTATCAAGGCCAGCTGGTCTCCCAGATCTCCAAGACACTTTCCCTGGACGTGCACCCTGGGCTGAGTTTGCCTATCTTTTCACTCCTCTGTTAATTGAGGTGTGTCCCAGGAGGTGCAAGGGCAACTACGGGAAATTTCGAGAATCCATGCTACAGCATAAATAAACTAAGGCACTTCTTCCCTCTGAGCCCAGAGGTCCTCTCGGAAACTTTCTCCAACACTCCTATTAGCTCCATCAATTGCTCAGCAGCAGCAGGTGAGAGGAAGTTTATTTGCCGTCCTTGGTGCTCAGAAAATAGGACAGGCCTTGCATCAGGTGAACCAGGATTCAAATCTCGGAGGGGCAGTTTCCTAGATATTCAAACATGGTATCTATTTTAATGCCATGAGACTCAGTGTTTTAATCCATAGAACAGTAGGATCTTTCTCACAGTGAGAATTACACCCAGTGACTGGTACATAGTAAGCCCCAGACATATGAGCATTCCCTATCCTATGCCCACGCCCTCCACAAGGTCACTAGTTGTTCACCGCCAACCAGATCTTCTCTCTCCGAGTAGATTATAAATTCCTTGCAAATGAGGCTACAGAAGTTTCTCCATGCTAAGGCTAATAGTGTGCATACATAAGCTGTAAAAGTTTGGGGCCTTTTTCCTAAAACAGTAGGTATGTGGACTAGAAGAAAGGAATTTTCTGAATGGAAATTGGGGATTAATGAGCTAACACTTTCAGGTCTTTTCCAGCATCAGTTGATTCTAGCATTATGATCATTCTCTGTAAATTCTCTGCTATGAAAAGCTATAGAGTTAATAAAGTCCTATCTCTTTTTGGCCCAGATACATAACCATTTTAGTAATCTGCATAGGGATTCTAGTCTGAGAGAACTCTGATGCATTCTTTCAATGTCTCCATAGGGTCTGCTCGAGTAGGGAGATGAGCATCCTGGTTTGATCAGGGCCAGCTTTGACAAGTGGTAAGTGAGAACACATCTACCACATTTAGCTTGATGCACTCTGCCAAATTGTGTTTGAGAACCATTTTGAAAGAGGATCGGAGTTAGCACAGATATCAGGTCATTCTCCTTGAGAGAAGAACGAACTTATCATGAATCTGAAATTGCACAAGGCCAGCAGGATTTTTTACTGCTTTCCTGCCAGCCTCCCCAAAAATGCGTCATCAAGTGGGCAGGTTACTCTATGTGGGCCAATATATATTAGAGATCAATTCCTTTCGTTCAAACTCTGTCTTTTGAAATCCAGCTTGTGATACAAATACAATTTCAAATTTCCCAACTGAAAAGTCCCCTGGTTCCTCCATATAGTGAATGCAAACCCTCCAGTCACTGAGAAACAAATAGATGGAGTAATCATAGAATCACAGAATTCTCAGCGCTGGCAGGGACCTCAGAGACCATCCAGTCCAACCCCCTCATTTTAACAGATGAGGAGACTGATGTTAGTGGAGGATTATAGCCTCAGGGGTAAAACAGAGTTCATTAACTTATCTTAGAAAGGACCTGTTTTTGTTGTTGGAATAAATGATTAAATGATTCCAGTTTCATGTCGCCTCCCTTATTCAGAAAGTTTGCCATCGCCTTCTCCTTTTGTCCGTGTAACCATGACAATTGCTGGGAATAATATAGCTATCAGTGTAAAAATAGCTTCATTAGCATCAACAAGGAGCTCGCCAATCAGCTTGGACCTATGAAAGGGCTGATAACCACCTTCTCTGCCTCACAGTGTGCAACACACATGCTCTCCTCACTCCTCCCCTAGGCTTGGCTCTTCCCTCTTCTGAGGCTCTGTTCGTCACAGTTTGACAGCTGGGATTTACAAGTGGAATCCTACCTGAGAAAGCCCTGTTCTCAAGCAGGCTCAAATGGATCTTGCCCTGGGATTTTTAGCCTGCCTCTGCTTTCGAGAACCCCTAATGTCAGGTCTAAGGCAAGAAAAAAAAAAAAAAGTGAACATTTTCCCTCTCTGTATACAGCAGAGAGCTGAGAAAAATTAGATATAATTTAGAAATGGACACAATCATTAGCAGGAATCCTTTAGAGAGAGTTGGGTGTTTGTTTTGGGCTCTTCGTTTCATTTTTCCACTGCCGATCCCCACCCCACCACGAGCAGTTTGATGGTTTATGCTAATTTATATAGGTTTGTGTGTATGCAATAGGAAACAGTTTGTCAAAGTTTTCATCATACATGCACATATACCCTAAAAAAAATCACAAACCAAATAAAAATGAAAACTGGGAAACAAAATTAGCAAAGGGCAGAGAGAGGCTTTAGACCCATTTTAGATCATGAGCTAGATTCATTTTGGCTAAATTTCATTAAAAGAAAATTAAACTGAGTTGTCCAGTTGAACTACATGGAAGAAGGGGAGATTGATGGAATGGTGCGCAGCAGACTGTTCAGAGATTAAAAGGTTACAAAATATACCATGGCCTTAAAAAGAGATGAATGGATCAATGGAGCAGAATGGAGAGTCCGGAAATAGATCCACACATATAATATGATCAATTGATTTTTGACAAAGGCACAAAGGCAGTTCAGTGCAGAAAACAATAGTGTTTTCAACAAATGGTACTGGGCCAACTGAATATTCATTCACATCCAGAAAGATGAACATTGATCTGAATCTTGCACCACATAAGAATTTTTACTCAAAATGGATCATAGACCTAACGGTAGAACCTAAACCTATAAAATTTCTAAAAGGAAGCATAGGGAACAATTTGTAAACTTGAGTTAGGCAAAGATCCATAAAAGACAAAATTGATAAACTGGACTTCATTAAAATTAAGAACTTCCCTTCAAGACACCATAAAGAGAATAAAAAGACAGCCACAGAGAGGGAGGCAATATCTGCACATCACATTTCGGATACAAAATTTGTTTCCAAAATATGTAAATAACTCTCCAGATTCAACAATAAGAAAACAATTTAATATAAATATTTAAATAGGAAAATATTTAAATAGCCACTTCACCAAAGAGATTATAGGATGTCAAAGATGTCATGATAGTAGAGAATTTGAAATCAGAATGAGATACCATTATATCACTCTTTCAAGGGCTGAAAGAAAAAAAAAAAAGATTGATCATACACAGTGTTGGTAAAAATGGAGCAACTAGAATTCTCATCATTGATAAAGATGATATAAATGGCACAACCACTTAGAAAAACAAGTTGGCAATTACTTTAAAAGTTAAACATACACTTATTATGTGATCTAGCCATTTCACTTCTACATATTTCTCCAAGAAAAATGAAAGCATATGTTCAAAGACTTATATTTTGGGTGGGGGGATAAGACTTATAGTTTGGGTGAAGGGCATTAAGGAGGGCACTGATGAGATGAGCACTGAGTATTATACTTTATGTTAGTAAGTTGAATTTAAATAAAATTCAAAAAAACCCCAAACACTTAAATTTTATTGTTTATAACCAGTCTCTTTGGAATAGCCCAAACTGGAAACAATCCAATTATTCATCAACAGGTGAATGGATTTTTGAAAATTGTGTTATATCTATAAAAAAGAATACTTATTCAGCAAGAAAAAAAGAATAAATTATCGATACATACAACAGCATGATGTTATTCAGGGAGAAAAAAAATGTCTTCATTGAGGTCAAAATGCTTACCTTGAAAATAAGACTTAAAACAATCATGTTGAGTGAAAGAACCAGATCAAAACAACACCAAAAAGAAAGAGTACATATTGTATGATTCCATTTATATAAAATTCTAGAAAATGCAGGTTAATCTACAGTGACAAACAGCAGAACAGTGGTAGTTTGGGGATGGCAAGGAATTTGGATGGGGTAGAAGATGGGAGGGTAATGGGAGAAACTACAAAAGGGCACAAGGAAAGTTCTGAGAGTGATGGGTATGCTGATTATCTTGATTGTGGTGAAGATTTTGTGAATGTGAATAAATGTCAGAAAGTATCTAATTTGACAGTAGTTAAAAAACAGAGGGACAATAAAAATAAATACACCATGAACAAATTTATTGATATCATTGCCTTTACTGATTATAGAGTGCCACTTTTGAACACACAGGTCAAGAAGTGGGGTGTGAAGGAAGCATGGCTAAAGAATCTTTAGCATAAAGGTCACACAATATCGCCAATTTTGGTATCTGAGGTCCCTTATTTCAGCTTAATTTGGAAAGTGCGGCTTTGAAGGCAGCAATATTTCCAATAGTGCCCTTCTTCAATTTATCCTCCCCACTTCAAGTACTACCTACCTTCTACTTAGATCTCACCAAGCGCTTTACATGCATTTTTCTCATTTAGTCCTCCCAGCAGGTGTTATCGTCCCCTTTCCACAGAGGAGGAAACTCAAAGTCATACAAACAGTAAATGTTAGGTGGAACCAGGATTCAGAAGGAAGTCTGACTATAAAACCCCATGCCCTAAAAAAGTTGCTACTTATTCAGAAGATAGGAGGAAAGCATTGGGTGTGAAAATAACACTGAGTTATTTTGACTTCATTAACCTAATGGCTTGAAGGGGATACCTCGCTCAAGTTCATGATCTCTTCTTCATAGAATTCAACAAAACACATCTTACTGCAAAATCCTTACTAGAGTTGACACTTCAGGGCAGGGGTAGACTAGGGAAAAGCTTGCTTCTCCCCGATAACAGAATTTAAAGATAGATGAAATCGTGGATGAAGATAAGTAAACATGAGCAAATATAGATAAGTGAGATAGAGAGAGGAGACCTAGAACCACTAAATGTTTTCACGTACAGCTGTGCAATTTGTTCACTGTACAAGGGCATGTGGCTGAAGAGGTAAGCTGGGATTTGCACCCCGACTTCATTCGCCAGGACTAGGCTTGTGTCCTCACTCAGGGCTTCCCCGACAGAGGAAGAGGAACCTTAAAAAAAATTGCACGAAGCTGCAACATGAGTTAGGGGTGGCCTTGATAAACAGATTTCCTTTGTTTGTCTTTTGTTCTTTTACTCTCTTCCAAACTCATGGCATTACATTATTGCTCTGGATTTTGCATTATTCATGTCAAATAATCTGCTAAATAATGTGTCCTAGAAGGAACGATCTGAGCCAAGGTAGCCCACATAAAAAAGAAAAAAAAATAATGGCATAAATGATAAATGAAATAAAGATTTTTAAAGAAATTTTATGGTATTTAATTAATCTACCAGTTTTACTAAGTTGCTTTCAAGTGAAATGGCTCTTTACCAGTGCCTTTTGAAAAGGTTAGAAGTGAATTCCCTGAGCTACAATCATTAGCATATAGATGTCTCTAAGTGTTAATTTCTGTTTTCACTGAATGAATGTAATTTAAAATGAGGCCCTTTCAAATCAGTTAACTTCGGCCATTTAAGAAAGATAAGAAAAATGGACTCAAGCCTGAACCCCCAGCAGAACCTGCTTCTTTGGGATAAGTACTATATGCCACAGCCACGCACTACTTTGGGAAATTACAGATCCGCTCAAAAAGAGAAAGAGGGTTTGAGGTGAGCAGGTTAAAAGGACCCCAAACATTTGCTTTCGATTTAGCTAATCAAGAAAAGGAAATTGAAAATGAATGGAGAAATCAAGTTTGAAAAATATGACGGTTGTGTCCCTATAGAGAAACCCAGGAATATTGCAGGAACACCAGGTCTTTACCTCTGCACGGTGCTTGGCACGTGGAGGTCACGCAACACACTTTGAGAGGATTGAGTTGTGTCGTCGTAAACAGAAATATACGTCTAATAGTGATCTCAGAGATCATTAAGGCTTTTATTCTACTCATGCTCCCTTTTACAATGTCTTCTTTCTACAGCAATAACCCTTGGAAAATAGAAATCAGGTCCCGTCGATCCTGCACTTAACAACACTTCAATGACTCCCTTTGCTCTTGCTTAGCACAAAATTCAAACTCTTACACGCATGGCCCATCAGACTCTACATGATCTGTCTTCGCGGCCTTCCCTCACTCTCCACCTCACTGGGCCCCACCACGCTGGCTTCCCTTGGTCTCACGCACACAGCTCTGCCCCACCTGAATGGAAGGTTCTTCCTGCAGCTCTCCCATGGGCAGCTCATGGTCTCTCCTCCAGCCTCAGGTCAGATGTCACAGGCTTAGGAGAAGCCTCTCCTCATCGGCCTACCCGGAGCTCCCCGGCCCCAGACCCCAGTGGTTCTACATCTCATCACTGTCCTTCCATCATTATGTTTTTCAAAATCGGATATCCTCGTTCCTCCTTAACATCTGTCTTTCTCCCCTGAATGTAAGAGCTTTGTGAGAGTAGGGAGTTGGTCTCTCTTATTCAAAGCGATATCCCTGGCGCCCGCGCACTAGGCACAGTGCCTGCCTCTTTGTAGATCAAAGAACACTTCCTGACTTACTCTATAAGTGAAGAGCCGACAGGTGGATTTACCAGCCCCGCTCCAGAGTTTGGCAATGGCGTGTAGACCTACCAGATACATAGAGCCCACTGTTTGTACAGAACAGGGTAAGTGATTCTTTCTATGGAAAGACAGTAGAATCACTGCCTTCCAAGTGTTATTTTTAAAAGCCAAGTATTACCTATATTCTGCATAGCATTTAGCACACAGGAGTACAGTTGCACACAGTGCTTGTCTGTCTACCGCACTTAGACTGGATGTCTCTATTAAAGGACCACCTCCCATACCCTACACTGTAAAGTGTGACAGTGAAAGATCACTTCTGGCTCAAATTTACATCCCCCAGATATTCAAATACACATTAAACATTCGATTAGTCCCCACCTTCACCAGAATTCAGATACTGCCCCTCGGAGACCTTCTTCAAGTTGACTTCCAATACCATTTTGCCTCAGCAAGGAGGAAAAAGCGAGTCTTAAGTTGAGAGATCCCGATAAATATATGAAATTATTGGTTCAGGGCTCCAATTTGTGTGACTGCGTGATCTCATAGATCTCTTCAAGCCTGGAGCAGAGCTGGTGACTTCACTCACTCACTCATCCTTCATTCAACAAGTGCTGTTGAAGACCTACCCCGACACTGTGCTCTAGACAGTGAGCCAAGCGCTGGCTGCACAGATCCACAAGGTAGATTAAGGTCCCTCTTGGAGTTCAGTGTCTCAGAGGAGATGGTGGGGAAGGCCTCTCTGGGAGGCTGTTTAAAAGGATGACTTCAAGATGAGAAGAAAGCACTCATGCAGACATCTGGAGGAGAGTGTTCTGGGTGGAGAAGAGCCTGTGCTGCGGTCCTGTTGTGGGAAGAGTCCGTGTGTGCTGAGAGCTGACGGAGGCCCCTGGGCCTGGGAACATGCTTAGGAGAAGAGTGGATGACGTTGCAAAGGGTGGCAGGGCCCGGATCATGGGAGACCTTGTAGGTCATGGCGATAACTTTCACGGTGCCATGGACCATGGAGAGCTGTGGGAGGGGCTCAAAGAGAAGCGTGATAGGCCGTATCCTCATTTTAAAAGATTATTCGGACTGATATTCGGAAAACAGATCAGCTGTGGACGTTTGTAAGTGTCTCTCCTTCACATGCTAATATCCTCTGACAAAATCTTTCTGGAACTAATGGGACCTCAGTTGGTGCTCTCAGAAAATTCCACAGGGGGGTGCCTCACTTATCCGGGTATCTGATCTCACCATTACACTCGTCATGACTTCTACGTACACTGGGACACTGAGGCTGGGAATACTGGGGAGTCCTTGTGCTTGGACACTGGATCGGTAATGGGTTTCCTCATGAACAACTTCATTCCGTCGAAAGGAGGTCATTCCTTCTTGGCTTGCTCGCTTGCATGTTTGTTTATACAGGTTCCAGTTTTATCACTAAAGGTCATATTTTTAGAGGCAGAAACTGCAGAACTGTGACTCCTACCTCCTGCTGTAGTGCTAAGCTGGCCCTCCCCAACCTTATTGACAGAGATGATGCGTGGGCTGTGTCCCCGAACATACACACACACACACACACACACACACACACACACACGCAGACACACTAGGGGTGATGGATGAAGGGAACCAAGAGTTTTGTAGTTTTGTATCCTTTTTTTCTAGGGCAAAAGTAGAATAATACCTTGAAGGTCATGTAGCAACTCGGTGGCTCAGATCAGCACTCTACACTGGCTCCTTCCCTCTGCTTCAGGAATCTATTTAAAGGACTCATATCTCTCTGTGTCCCTCCTTCCTTCAGCTCAGAAAACACCAGTGCATTAAAAAACATATCTATTTTCTGTGCCCTAAATATCTTAGGTAGCCTGATTTGATATGTCAATGAAGATAAGATGACAAATGCATTACCAAAGTGGACCCTAAACTGAAGATATCTTAGCTAAAGAAGGGATAGTTCTCTATATTGAAGGGTAAGCTCCAGAGTTCACGAAACAAGTGTGTCTCAAGTTGGTAAATTCAGAATACAGCCTGGATCGTCTGTGCCCTCATAGCCCTATTTATGCAACAAATCTTCATCTACTACTATGATAGCAATAAGCTTAGAGGATCCAGATAATTATTGTAACAGCTAATCTCTATTGAGCAACTATGTGCTTAACATGCTTTATCTTTCTAGTGTATCATTATGATGAAGCAATTGTTATTATCCCCATTTTACTGATGAGAAAAACTGAGTTCCAGTAGGTAAATAATTTGCCAATGTCACATTTTGAGTAAGTGAGAGACCCGGGATTCAAAATTCCAGGTCTGTCTAATTCCACGTCCAAACTCTCAATCCTGTGTAATGCTATTTAGTGCCTCCAAGCAGCTCCCAGTAGGTGGGTCAGGATGAAATCTATTCATATTCACCTTAGAAGGTGCTATATGTAGTGGTCCTGTGGGTACTCGGAGAAGAGAGTTCTTAGGTCAAAGTAGAGGTTCAAGAGTAATGGAAGTGTGACTGAATCTGTGGTGCCAGAATAACATAGAGATTATAATATCATGCCTGGAAATACATTGCCTGACTTTTAACCTGCTAATCTGATTTTGGGTTCTTATTCAAGTTACTTAAGACTTCAGTGTCTCAGTTTTCCTATCTGTCAAATGGGGATGATAAGATTACCTATTTTATTAGATCGATAGGAGAGTTTAATGAGTGAAGTGATGCCATATGCTTAGAACAGTGTTTGACATATAATAAGCTTGCAATAAATGCTGCCATTCCTTATTTTTATTACAGAAAATGTAGGAAGTTATCAGTGTGGATTAGGTGGTGGAAGAGACAGCATGTTCAACTAAAAGAAAGAACACTTGCGAACGTCCATAAGCAAGGCGGTGTGGCAGAGTCAAAGCATTTCGAGGCCTCTGTAGGTTGGAGTTAGGGCTTCCATGTATACAGAAAGGAGGTATCGTCACGCAATAAGGAAAGGAGGCATGTGCCATGACATTAAAATGATCTTGCGTGTAATATTTGAATTAGAGAAGAACCTATACTTGGTTCTCATCAATAAAATGGAAGGGGCAGCCCGGGTGGCTCAGCAGTTTAACACCACCTTCAGCCCAGGGCCTGATCCTGGAGACCTGGGATCGAGTCCCATGTCGGGCTCCCTGCAGGGAGCCTGTGTCTCTTGTGTCTCTGCCTCTCTATCTCTCTCTCTCTCTCTCTCTCTCTGGGTCTCTCATGAATAAATAAATAAAATCTTTAAAAAATAAAAAAATAAAATGGAAGACTTTGACAAAATGCAACCCATTGCAGCTGTAATAATTACCAAAGTCTACAATTTTTACAATATCCATTTTAATGTTCTTGTGGGATTTATTCATGGGTCTTTTGAGTCTACTAGCCACCTGACATCATTATAACAGCTGATACAAATTCTTGACTTACATTTAATGTCATCAAGTTTAGTGTTGCCCATATCCCTGTAAATAGGCAATCCTGAAATTTTGGTAATTTGTGTATTTATTTTTATTTTTATTTTTTATTTTTTGTAATTTGTGTATTTTGATCAAATTTTGGATTAAGTTAAACTTTTCACCTAGATATTATCAATCCTGTCATAGAATCTTTCTTTTAAACAAGTCTGTGAAAACATATTATAAGTACTTCTCAGAAATAATAATAAAGAGAAACACTAGGGACATAAAATACTAATATTAGTTAATGCTACATGGTAATATTTATCTAACAAATATATGCAGTGTGCTTGACATTTCCCCTGGTATCAATTTATTTTATTTTTTTTCACTTACAAGTATTTAAATAGTAAATATGCTTTGTGCCTAAAATGTTCACAACCATAAAGACATGTACATCTTGTTTTAATACCTTCCTGACACATTTTTAGAGATGGATCCGGAGCACAATATCTATCCAAAGGCCTGCTATTAGGGAAATCATTTGTTTCTAGCCAGTCCAATAGCTGCAAAAATAGGAATTGCCATTGTGCTGTAGATCACAGCATTATGTTATTTATAAAGTGCTGCAGTGGAATAGAGCATTGCCATCCATCAGTATCCAATCAGCAAAGAAGCTGGCAGAGGGAAGTGGGGTGTATAAGAATGCATTGGCACAGACCATTTAAACTGGCAGATTCTGGAGCTTGAACTTGGCAGTGGTTTTTGAAACTAATTTATTTGTTATTTGCGGGAAAGGGTTACCACTTTGAAACATACTCGAAAAGTTTCCAATTTCAGGACATTGAGGAGTCAAACACTGCAACCAGCACTCTCATGTGATTTCCTCCCAGCAGCCCCTTCGCCCCATCCACATAACTGATAAGATGTCATTTCATTCCCTGCCATGGTTACTTTTTTTTTCCCCATTCCCTATTTCTGTTTTTAAAATTGAATCCTCTCTGAATTCTTTTCCATTTTTAAACACCACCTGCTCTTTTTTCTAAAGTACCTCCAGAACAGGTTCACATCTCTTGAGAGTCCCATTAGATTTGGAAGTGATGTATACATGCTATTTGTGGCTCAGCATTAAAGGCTAGGGTAGGTACCGATTCGTTATTTTCATATATTAGTATCATGCAGACATAGTCAAAATGTCATGGTCATCTATAGATTCAATGCAATTCCAATCAAAAACACAGTAGGATTTTTCATACACTCTAACAAACTGATTTTTAAATCCATATAAAGGAATAAAGCTCTAAAACCAGCCAAATATGTTTGGCTTGGGGGGAGGGGGTTGGAAGCAAAGAACAAAGGGTTCTTGCTCCACTAGAAATAAAGATTTTTGTATAAAGCTGTGGTAATTCATACAATGTGATTATAGAGTAGAAAGGGCAGATTGACCAATGGAACTGAATAAGAATCCCAGAAACAGAAGTGTGCATATAGGTGAACTTATTAAATAGTCAAATAGGCATTAAAAACACATCATCAAAAAGACTATTCGTAAAATGACATCTAGACATTAGCTTCACTTATTAAATCATAAAAATAAAAATGAAATCACACGCTTCACTAAACAATATGCACAGATATAAATTCCAAGAGAATTAAACTTACATATAAAGAAACAGGAATATTTGTGGCCTTAGGATGCTAAACAATCAGGAGTTATAAAAGAATAGACGAACTAAGTTTGCCAGATCAAAATTAATATTTCTGTGCACTAACGAGACCATAGACAAAGGATATAGACAAACCACACGCTGGGAGAAGACATTAGAAATACGTAATTCCAAGACGTTAGAATCAAGAAAACTTAAAAAAAAAGAAAAGAAAGTTACTCTCACATGTGATAAAAACACAACCAAATAGTAAAATATTTAAACAAATGTCAAAGAAGACACAATCATTGGAAAGATATTTACATGTATTAATATTATTAAAATACCACTTTGTACTAATCAGAGTGACAAAAACAAAAATTAAGTATGTAACACTAAGCGTTGGTGAGGATTTAGGTAACTCATTAGTTGCTAGTAAGGGCATAAATCATTAGGATCAATTATGAAAGCATTTTGGCAGTGCCTAGGAATAAAGAAAATGTACAAAATTTCAAATCCTACAATTCAATTCCTCTGCATGTATCTAACAACAACATAAACAACACAAGCAAAGCTTTCATAAGGAAATAGAACTTATTTTTTGCAGCATTAGCTGTAATAGTACAAACTTTGAAACAATCCAAAAATAACATATAGAGAAATGGATGAATTTTGGCAAAAACTTAAAAAGCAGCAAAAAATGAAATATACACACACAAAGTTAGATAAAATGATGTATAAAATGATTGATTGATAGATAAATCACCATGAATAAATCTCAAAATATAATGTTCAGGGTGTTTTTTTTAAGCAAGTTATAGAACAATATGTATAGGCTGATAGCATTATGTAATTTTTTCAAACACATAGGCAGAAAATGGCATATCTTGTTTATGGTTACGTACGTAGTGAAGTATAAAAACACTTAAAATTTGTGAACGTAATCACATTTGGGGAGAGAGGGGAGGAACTATACTGTTTTAGTTCTCTGAAAAATAGTATGAGACAAATATCACAAAATATTATTTATTCATTTGGGATGGTGATGCTGTGTTCCATGGACAAATAAAGCTGTGAGGAGGGGCTATGGCATATTTCTGCTTCTTACACACTCGAAGAGTTAACATCATATCTCGTTTCACACAAGTTTACCTCCCTGAACTTGAGTTATGGTTATTTTTCACATTAGTATTGGAATAAATTTTACTTTGAACAACTTAAAATATCTACGTTTAAGAAGCAACTGTCTCCTGAGCTTACATAGACATGAACTAGTGTGGAAGATTTAGTGATCTTAAAGGACAAAGGGTTTTTGTAGAACTGCAGGCAGCAATCAGGAGGGGCTCTCTCCCCGAATTCTCCTTCCCTCCCAGCAGCCACAGAGCTATGATATTCTATTAAGGTATTTCCTTGAGTAACTTCTGATCACCCTGTGCTGTCCTCTCATTGCCTTCCTTCCTACCATCAAGGGGTAGCTGTAGCAATTAATATTTTCAGATACTTGCTGTTTTTTTTTTTTTTAACACCTTACTGATCTAAAGGGACAACCAGCTAAGATGCAGAAAGTTTTGACAGGAAGAATGGGAATGAGAAATACCCCGTGTCAGAGCACTTATCAGTTTGGACTAAGTTTGGCTTAGTAGAGAACAACGCCAAAACAATTTCAAAAGTCTAATTGGTTTAAATGCAAATGTTTCTTTCTCACACATGTTACACATGCAAAGCAGGTCGGTGGAGAGTTCTTTTTCACCCAGGAACTCTGGTGATAGAGACTTCACCATTTCTTAACTAACTATCTAGATGTAAACTTTTTGGTATCATTGGTGGGTCAATAACAAATGAGAAAGGCACACAAGCTTTTTATTATCACACAGGGTTCAGGAATCCCAGGTATTTGTCTTTCACATGCTAGGAGGGGGAGAAAATTGAATATTGGTGACCACTAGTAATATTTGCCAAGGTGTAGGCTACGGTTAAAGCTGGGAGCTAGAGAGGACACACAGAAAAGATAGTCAATGCAAGTGTGGAAAGAGGGGTGAGAAGTACAGAGGAGCAGACTTCCCAGTCCCTATCTAATCTCTTAATAGATTCAAATAATTGGTTGACCTACAGAAATTGGAAGAAAAAGTTTCAGCCTGATGCTTTCAATGTAGACTTCAGTGTCATAAGTGCATGATGCCTTGAATCAGAAACACAGGATATACACATTGAGAACTTTTTTCATTTTTCAAGACAATTCAAGCCAGATACCATTTATTTTGCTGATGACTACAATTGACATATAGGTGCTAGTTCTTCTGTGATTTGATATGTTTGTGAGAAAACACAATAATCAAAGAAGAGTAATTCATTCTCATTCTTTTACTTCTGTTGATTGGATTCCTTACAAGAGAATGAACATTTGTTGATGTTCCAGAAACACTCTGTGCAAATTTTTAAAAATCTTTTAAGGGGATTTTATTATCTTCAATGATCCTAGAGCTTTGTGCAATTATACCTAAAATTAATCTCATTAGGATGAGTCTCTTTACCAAATTTATTTATAATACTATAGCTTCCATAATATATTTGATTCTCTTCCGGCCATCATTAAATTGTGATAATCTACGCTGGCAGTTCTCTATGTGAAGTTGCATACTAGATATTTTTATGTCCAAGGCAATTTAATGCCAAAATGTATCCATGTTCTGTAACAAGAAATTCTAAACAAATCTAACAGAGCTTGTCTGCTTCCTTTATCTTTTGTAAAAACTATTGGTAGTTGCAAAAATAACATAATCTTCCTCAAGCATAGTATTTAATTATTGGCTCATAATATTATTAAGTTCAATGCAGCAACTATAATGAGTTTGTGTTCAATTCTGCATTCAGAATCAAGATCTAGGGATTAAGTAATCTTCTTATATTCCTATTCATAACCAAAATCCAAAAGCACTATCTCAATTTGATAAGATGTAAAACCTCAAGGAAATTGCTATGGTCAGCTGGATCTGTAGTTTTAATTTTGATGTAGAGATAATATGATAAACTTCTCTAGGAATTTTTTTTTTCTTACAGTTCATTTAGACTCACTGCATTTTTTGCAGGCACGTCTCTGACAGCAAACCCAGAAGGTTTTTTCTCCTCATTTTCCCTTTTTGACAAAGAAAGAAAACAAAGTCAGCGAGTAATCCTTTTCCTAGAACAAGAGCAGCAGAGCCTTTTAAAGGACCTTCATTATTTTATGTAGTAAATGTTCACAGCTCTCAAATTTATTGGCATAGCTGTCAACATGTATATTCAGTTTGATAATAATGTTCCAGCTTAACGAGGCCTCTTGGAATTATTTATTATTAAATTTCATTACTTTCTGCAAATGTTCATGCTGATTAAGCCCACCCTTTCAGGCTCTACCACACTTAGACCAATCATAGTGTGACGAGAGCTAACGTGCTTTCCACAGGACCTGTCTTGTCAAATCTTTAAATATAATTTAATGAAATGTCTGTTGACGTAACTTTGGAAAGTGGAAAAACTCATTTATAAAATCAACCAACCATACCTGAAGAACATTTGCACTCTCTGACATGACAAGAATTACTTAAACATTTTGGACTGCCTTTGATTGGAAAGAATTGCCATGTGTGGCATTTGCCAAATATTCTATCCACTGTACTCTGCTATGAACATGGCATGTTTTTGCTGGAGAACATTTCTTCCAAGGCTCGGATCTCCACAAAAAATGCTTTGAAAAAAAAAATGCTTTGAAAAGTGTCAAATGATATAGAAATATTTTATGACATTATCTTTACAGATGTCGACAGAAGAGATCTTGCCCAAATTCTTGATGATTTTGAAAGGTAAGAAGCAATACCATAGGAATATATTATAATCAATATTGCCATAAGAGGAAAAGTTACTAGAGAGTAATTTTATGCAGAGAATGAAGAAGGCCTGCAAATGAAATATATATGTGTACACATACACACCCACATAAACCTATACAATACATGTAATTTCCAACATGGAATATGAAAGTGTTCAATGCAGTAAGAACGAGAGGTATGGCAATAACAGAAGGAGTGTGGGCCCATAACAAATCTTCATGGGGAAAAAAAACCTTCATGGGCAAAAAAAGAAATCTTCATGGGCATGCTGTGGGATAAAAATCTTCTGTTTTGAAAAGAGTGACAGCCAAAAGCAGGTTGAATTTGCCCTGGGGTCCTCCCACAATACCTCTGAGTTCTGCCTCAGCATCAACCATATCTTTACATTTATTTGTTACTGATTCGTCCTTCTCACTTTTCATGCATTCTTTGAGGTCAATGACCTTGTTCTTTTTTAATGTTTCATCTCCTGAGCAATAAGAAAAGTATCTAACATGTGAGAGGTGATCAGCAAATGTTAGGTAGATGAGTCAAAGGGAGAGAAAATAATTATGGCCCAAAAGACAACTTTGGAAATTTCCTTACATACAAACTGATTTTAAATTATTTTCATATTTCTAAAAAAAAAAGTACTGGTGAAGATGGAGGTAGAAATTTATTTTTTCTAAAATCCTGGAAGATTATATTATATGCTTTCTTTCTGATATGGTTTGGTTGGAAATATATCTTATTCAAATCAGCTAATATTTGAATGCCTACCTTTCTAGGTGATGTCAAGATGATAGAAAGTAATATATGAAATACATTCCCTACTCATGAGAACTATATAGTTTGTTTCAAATGCATGCTAATTTTACAAAGCCCGTTCAACATATCCTCAGAAATGTAAAATTTTGAGAGAACTGCGTGCTGTGAGAATCTAATGTTTTTCTCTTGGAAGAGCTCATGGAAGTGACATATTTCAAGTTGTGCTTTGAAGTATAGCAAGATTGTGAATAAGTGAAGGAGGCCTTAGGTGAGAATAAAAGTCTACTTGTAGGGAAGTGAATGTGAAAAGGAGGTCATGAGAGTTTGCCCCAAACAGACAATGATCAGCCAAAGTAGAACCCAGAGAGGTTTTGGCGACAATAGTTCCACATTTAAGACAATTTGGAAGGTAGGGTATTAGAGATTATGATAGGGAATGAGATAATAATCAAGAAATGGGCTTCAAGGTGACTCAAACAGTAGCAGCCATGTATCCTTTTAACCATACCTTATTGAATGATTGCTACGCTCACACTGAGAAAGGGGAAAGAAAAGGATTTTAGAAACAGTATTCTTTTTTAAATAGTATTCACTGAGGGGCGCCTGAGTGGCTCAGTCGCTTAAGTGTCTGACTCTTGATTTCAGCTTAGGTCATGATCTCAGGGTTGTGAGATCCAGCCCCATGTCCAGCTCCACACTGGGTGTGAAGGCTGCTTAAGATTCTCTCTCTCTTGCTCTTTCTCTCCTTCTGCCCCTGCCCTGCTTGCTTTCTAGGAAAAAAAAGAAGAAAGAAAGAAAGAAAGAAAGAAAGAAAGAAAGAAAGAAAGAAAGAAAGGAAGGAAGGAAGGAAGGAAGGAAGGAAGGAAGGAAGGAAGGAAGGAAGGAAGGAAGAAAGAAAGAAAGAAAGAAAGAAAGAAAGAAAGAAAGAAAGAAAGAAAGAAAGAAAGAAAGAAAGAATTCATTGAACTATTTTGTGCCAGGTCCTATGATTTACATATTTATCTCAATCTTTATGATAATTCCTTCTATAAAAGGAAAGTGAAGTACTGAGAAGTTATTTGTTCCAAAGTCACAGAGCAGTTAAGCGGACTTGAGCCTTCTGTCTTTCTGTGCCAAAAAATATGGTCTTTTCATTCCCCACCCCTCACCCCACCCCATGTTTATACTGCCTCCCAAAGATCCCTTCCAACCGCAACATCCAGTGACAGGGATCCTCTACACAAAGGACTTATAGTGTGGTATGCAAAAGAGAGAGATAGAGAGATAGTGATAGAGATCAATAGATATAACCAATAAATAACAAGAAAGCAACCCACAAGGCCAACTGCAAAGTGAAGTAATTTTATCAAAATCTTGGATGAAATAAAAGAATCCTGAAGCATGAAGAGACAGGAAAAAAATCCTATCACCAACATCATCACACATCCATCCATCCAAACATCTACAAATCCAGAACCTCAGTTTCTTAATCATTTAACCTATTTTGAATCATCTTACAATTGCCATTTTACTCACCTCTAGTGTTTACCCACAGATACAATTGTGTTTCGCGAGTTTGGGAGGATGTGAGAGCTCATAACTCGGCGAAAACTGGAGCGAGGCAAGTAATCTTCAGAAAACTGTCTCCAACAAGAGGAGGACTGGTAATCAGCCTCACACAGGCGGCGACCACAGCTACCACAAGAAGAACTAATCAATCCCAGAGTTTACTCCAGACTCCTGAAATGGTCTTGAGGCTATGGTTTGTATTTCCCATGATTTTTCCATCTCTAACTTAAGACTGAAAATCTCTCCTTCAGTTTCCAGTCCTTTACGATAATGCACCAAAGTTAAACGATAAACAGGAATGTTCTAAGTGGCTCTGACTCTGTAGTCTCTATAAAGTAAGTAACTAGATTCCATCCTATAGGGGCGCAGACCAAACCCCCTTCACAGGGCACTGGAAGAAGCTTGGCAGATGTTTTCTGCCCAGGAACATTGTAGTCCCTGTAGTAGGGTCGGTGGCCCTCAGACTGCCAGTCCTGTAGCCAACCTGTGGAACACAGTGCAATGCCTGGGCAACCCCTGGCCTCAGAAAGCATGGTGACAGCAATGTCTGCTGAAAAGAGCTCTATTGGAAAAGATCTTCAGCCTCGAGTCAGACACTCTATGGTTTGAAAGCAAGCTCCAGGACTTTACTTTTCTGCTTTCTCTTCTGTGACCGCAGAGTAGCATAACTACCCATCTGGGTTTTTTCAATGATTTAAATGAGGTAGACCATGCAAAGAGCCTGTGGTAGTGCCTGACACTTAGTTATTCCTGGTACTGTTTGATATGTCCTACAATATAGCTAAGAAAACAGAAGTTTGAAGAGTTTAAATGTCTTTTCTGCTATCCCACAATGAAAAGACCCAGACTGACTCCAAATTTGTGTTCATAGCTAAGAAGAATCCATGATCTGGAGAAAAATGCATTTTAAAAACATGAATTTAGGGGTCAGAGTTGCTAGGGCAATTTCATAATTTTATAATTAACTAAAAATAGCTTTATTATAAGCCAGGGCATCTCAACAGCAGTCCCAATTTTATCTGGACATCTACGCTTCACTGCTTATACTTCACAACAAACCTTCAAATTGGAAAATTCACTGAAGTAATTAAGATTTTTAATTGGAAGAAAAAGTATACAATTTGCAAAATGAATTTAATTAGCCCTCAGACCACTTACTGATCCAACACATAATTTCCAAAAACAACTGTACACTTCCATACATAGTCTTTGCTAAAAAGGAAACCTTATTATAAAAACAAAACAGCTAGAACTAACTTATAGGGTAAATGTGTCCTGATCGAATTATATTCCTGCTTCTTGGCACTTAACCCAACTCCCTTTAATGTCTCACTTCTTTCTTTAATGCTTTCAAGCTTGTTTTTTTATTAATTATACAAATCATTAGTATTAAAAGACAATATAATGGTTTCAAGAAGTAGCTTCACAGACTATCTGCATATTTAATCAACTACCTCTAAATTTTTAATCATTTGAGTCCAGGTTCTTGTCTTGAAGCTTAACTTGATAACAAACCTACCAACTGGTAGAACTAATTGGTACAGAATCAGTCAATAATTTATAAGGAAAGAAAAAAATATTAGATGTTACGAAGGTATAAGACCATCAGCTGCCGTTATTTCTGAGAGGTAAAAGCAAAAAACGGGACTTGGCTCTACAAATCCATGGCGCACTGGTGACATCCACTGGCTGTCCTTTGACATTGTCCAGATTCTTTGGATTTTTAATATAACACAGGAAATAAAAATCAGTGGGTTTTACATAGTTATACCTTTCTTTAATGTTAACATTATTTGGATTAAACTATATATCCATTACATTTAGTACAACATGTTTCTCATTTTTAAAAGCTTGAAATTCAATAATCCATGAGAATCATTCTGTATATTCTGAGTTAGAGTGACCAATGAAGCTCTTTCCCACTGTGAGTTTGAAAGAAGACAGACTGAAACACAGTGGGAGGAGAAAATATCTTCACTGGTCATATGATCGGTAAATACCAACATTGTCATTTCATCCTAAAGAGAATTTGGTAAATTGCCTTGCTGCTGTAATTTTGAAAACAGTGGAACATTTGACAAAGACTAGCACCGGGCAGGAATGGTCAAGTGCACTAAGACAGCGGCTCTCATGTTTAGTAAGCATCAGAATCACCTGGGTTGCTTAAAACAGATGCAGATTTCTGGGGCCACATCAGAATCTGTGAGAACTTTCTAGTGCATTTTGTTCACAAACCACACTTTGAGGAGCACTGCACTAAAAGATATACTCTCTTATTCTGAATGCTCCATGGAATCGATGGAATTCCATACAGAATGCAGAACATGGACTATTTTGGACATCCTATCGGTGACAACATTGAGTTGACAGGTTCAACTTTATCAGTGGAACAAATTCTTTAAAAAATCATTTTGCGTTGTTACTTTCCAAATGCCATCATCAGATCATTAAACTTTTAAAAAATTTCTTCAAATCTTCAGGCAGTGCACGTAAGGCAAATAACTTACGATTACATACATATAAAAGTCAGATGCCCAGAAAAAAAAGGAGGTTTAAATGGGTGAAGGATGGCTAGTGTGAAACATTCAAAGGCAATACATAA